>NC_137805.1:28103831-28266857 GCF_963383645.1 Muscardinus avellanarius
AATAATAAATAAATTTATTTATATTTTTATATTTGTAAATATATTTATGTGTGTACACACACACACACACACGTTCACTATCTCTTTGCTACAGTTGAATGGGCTAAGCTCACACACTCATGATACATGGATGGAGAAGTCGGCCTTTCCCAGCCCGACTCTTCTGCAGCCCAGCTCGGGCCCAGTTCTGGGGCTGGGGCTGAGCCGCGTGGAGCCTGGGGCGCAGGCAGCCCTCTGCGGCCGCGCCCATGTGCACTTGAAACCTGGAGGCCGGCCAGGGCCGTGGGGATGGAGGCTGAACCTGAGTTAACCACAGGCCCTCGGGGCGCGGGTCAGACCCCCCCACGCGGCCCAGGTCGGGGACCCTCTGGGTGAGGTCGCTGATCCTCAGCTAATTTGGTGCCGGGATCTCTGGATTTGGTCCCCCCCCTCCCCGGGTTACTGGTTGGCTTTTTTGAGCTTGCTTTTGGCACAGATAGGAAAGGAGGAGAGAGAGAGGGGGAAAAATGGTGTAAGCAAGTTTCGAAATCTTAGATCATTTGATGACTGGCTCAGTCAGTGGCTCCTTTTGGAAAAGTGTAATAATTGGCTTTTGGGAATGAACACAGCTTTGAAAGGAGGTTCTGGAGATGGAGGCGCTTTGGGGGCCACCTGAACACAGCCCAACTCCAATCCTTGTCATTTTCATAGCGTCCAGAGGAATTTCGTTTTGTTGATAAGGAGGGCTTGTAGAAAAAGAAACTGTCACACAGGCCTCCTCCCCACTTCCTCTTCTTCCTGTGAAAAGCACTGAGCCCCTCCCTCCCTCTCTCTCTCTCTCCCTCTCTCTCCTCTCTCTCTCTCTCTCTCTCTCTCTCTCTCTCACTTAAAACTATTCAACATATAAATAAAACTATTACTCTTCTTCCAGAAACAACCGGTTATATTCAGCACGAGAGACAGCCTGCTTTTAATTTCTTCATAGTTTGGAAATGTCACATTGTCTGTTTTTCTTTACAGAACCAAATATATTTCAAATATTATCTTCAATTCATTTGGGAGGATATTTATTTATTTTTTATTTATTTATTTTTGTGGTGCTGGGGACAAAACTAGGGCGTTACCCACACTAGGCAATACCTCTAACACTTACCTAAAACCCACCCCCACCCCTCATTTGCATATTTATTTATGTAGCTGGGGACTGAACCCAAGGCCATTCTACCGCAAACATACAACCCCAGCCCTATTTTCTTTTAATTTGGAAACAGGGTCTCACTAGGTTGATGAGAGTCTCACTACTTGCTGAGACAGTCCTCAAACCTGTGATCCTCCTGTCTCAGCCTCCCACGTACTGGGATGACAAGCGTGTGTGTGCCACCACGCCCGGCTCATTTCAGTTTATAAATTTCAAAAATCCCTCGCCTCCTCTTTGCACATAAAAAATCCTGAAGTTTTATCCAGGTGAATTCAATTCTTCCAGCAGTAATACAGCCAAATCCAGCCTCAGAGCTACCAACCCAGAAGTCTCCCATGACTCATTAAAGGAATCAACGTTTCTAACGCGAACGGTATGCAAATAGAACTTAATCGGGTAAAGGAAGACTCTGTAATTCAATAAATGAAGTCGAGAAGGTTCCTGTGGTTACCGAGGGATCTTTATTTGCATACAGGTTTATCTTGTTTTTAAAGCCCAAGGAGAGAGAGAGGGAAACAAAAATTTTAAAAAGAGGAGGAAGGAGGGAAAAAAAAAATCCCCACTTTTAGCACATGTTCTGAAAATACAGTCCCCTAAGAAGGCGCCACAGTACACAGGCGGAAAGTGCTGAGTGGGGGCGAATCCGAAACGCAGAGAAAACATTTTCTCCCATGCAGAGAGCAAACAGGCGCCAGCTTCAGGTCGGCTTACCCGGGAGATTGCGCAACTCGGCTCGCTGTCCGTCCAGGCTGCAGTGAAGTCGGGGCCCACTCTGCCAGGGCCTAGACTGCAGGCGGCCACCCTGCGGGGTGTGAGGCTGACACCCTGGTCCCTGCTTTATTCTCCAAGCCCGGCAGGCAAGTCACATCCAAAAAGAACAGGAAGCCTGGCGTGTTGGTGCACGCTTGCCATCCTAGTACTGGGAGGCTGAGACAGGAGAATCGGAAGTTCAAAGCCAGCCTCAGCTACTTAGTGAGATTCTGTTTCCAAATAAAAAAAATAAACCAGGCGTGGTGGTGCACGCTTGTAATCCCAGCATTTGGGAGGCTGAGACAGGAGGATCGGTGTTCGAGGACAGCCTCAGCTACTTAGGCCCTCTGCGACTCAGTGAGACCCGGTTTCAAAATAAAGAATAAAAAATAGGGCAGGGGGTGTAGCTGGGAGGTAGAATGCCCCTGGGTTCCATCCCCAGACCCGCAAAAATAAATAAATAAATAAACAAACTAACAAATAAATCAGAGCCAGGTGTGGTGGTGCACATTTGTATTCCTGGTACTTGGGAGGCTGAGACAGGAGGATCTCGGGTTCAAAGCCAGCCTCGGCCAATCAGTTCAGCCCTTTGCAACTCAGTGAGACCCTGCTTCAAAATAAAGAATTAAAAAATAGGGCTGGGGGATGTAGCTCAGAGGTAGAAGGCCTCTGGGTTCAATCCGCATTGCCAAAAGTAAATAAATAATAAATAAGTAAATGAATCAATAAATAGATGAAGAATATGTTGTGAGATCTATAATTTGAAGCCCAGCGTGAGAATCTAAGTGAGGGTGTCCCCTCCTTACCTCTCCCTATTATTTTTTATACTAAGGATCAAAACTAGAGGAATTCTACCTCCAAGCTGCATCCCTAGTCCAGTTTTTTATTTCTTTATTTGAAAACAGGGTCTCACTAGGTTGCTTATAACCTCGCTAAGTACCAGAGGCAAGCTTTGAACCCAGGATCCTCCCACCTCAGCCTCCCCAAGTACTGGGATTACAAGTGTGTACCACCATACCCGGCTTCTCTCTTTTTAAGTAATTAATTATTATGGTACTAAGAATTAAAATCAGGACATTCTACATCCCACCTATATCCTTAGCCAGGTTATTTATTTGTTTATTTTGCAGTACTGGGGATGGAACCCAGGGGCGTTCTACCTCCGAGCAACACCCCCAGCCCTATTTTTTATTCTTTATTTTTGTGTGTGTGTGTGTGTGTTTGTTTTTTTTTTTTTTTGGTGGTACTGGGGTGGAACCCAGAGGCTTTCTACCTCCGGGCTATACTCCCAGACCTATTTTATATTTTATTTGGAAACAGGGTCTCACTAAGTTGCTGAGAGCCTCACTAAGTAGCTGAGGCTGGCTTCGAACCCGTGCGATCCTCCTGTCTCAGCCTCCCAGGTACTGGGATTACAAGTGTGCTCTGCCACCCTGGGCCAATAGGAAATATCTTAATACAGAATATCTTAATAAAGAATAATAAATAGGGCAGGGTTGTAGCCCAGAGGTCGAATGCCCCTGGGTTCCACCCTTAGACCCGCAAAAAAAAAAAAAAAAAAAAAAAAATTAAAAATTCTACGCGGAGGTCGAATGCCCCTGTGTTTACTCCCCAGTACTAGGGAAAGGAAGGAAAAAGGAAGAAAAGAAAGAAAGCAACCATAGATAGTGTCCAGACCCACTGCATAAACATCTGTGGGTGTTTCTGTTTGGCATGGTGCGGCCACCCGGCTCTGAGGGTACCGCCAAAATTCATCTAAGATATGATTCTTGGATAAAATGGAGCAAGTTTCTTACTTTCGGTTTCTGTGCCCTCCACCCCCAACCCTAAATTTAATTCTGAAAAGAAAATGAGAGAGGAAGTAACAATACGAACTTTACGTGCTTGGAAACAGAGGTGTCAGGTTTCCCACTGCAGAGCTTGGCCCAGGCTCTGATCTTTATAGGGCCAGGCTGGCGGCAGACACCTGTACTCCCAGGACCTGGGAGGCTCCCCATGGAGGATCTCAGGTTGGAGGCCAGCCTCAGCAATTTAGGGAGGCTCCTCCGAGCCACTGACGCTCTGTTTCCAAATAAAAAAGAAAACAGGAACCTGGGAGTGGAGGTGCACACCTGGAATCCCAGGACTTGGGAAGAAGAGACAGGAAGATCTCCGCATGTCCAAGGCCGCCTCAACAATGTGAGACTCTGCTTCAAACTAAAAATAAAATAGGACTGGGGTCATAGGTTCCTGGACAGTTTTAGCAAGTAGTGAGACTCTCCTCAACCTAGTGAATCCCTGTTTCCAAATAAGATTAAGATAGGGCTGGGGGTATGGTGTAGAGGGAGAATGCCCCAGGGCTTCCATCCCTAGTACCACACACACACACACACACACACACAAAATAAATAAATAAAATAAAGAAAAAATAAAATAATAAAATAGGGCCAGGCGTGGTGGCACACGCTTGTAATCCCAGCATTCAGGAGGCTGAGACGGGAGAATAAAGGTTCCTGGACAGCCTCAGCTACTCAGTGAGACCCTGTTTCAAAATAAAGAATAAAAGTCGGGCGTGATGGCGCACGCTTGTAAATCCCAGCTTTCCGGAAACTGAGACGGGAGGATCGTGGTTCGCTGACGACCTCGGCTACTTAGCGAGGCCTCTGCAACTCAGCGAGAGCCTGTTTCAAAATAAAGAATAAAAATAGGCCAGGGGGTGTAGCTCGGAGGTCGGATGCCCCTGGGTTCCATCCCCAAACCCTTTAAATAAACAAATAAACAAACAAATAAATAAATAAACAAATAATAGGGCTGAGGGTGTGGCTTGGAAGTAGAGTACCCCTGGGTTCAATCCGCAGTGACACACACACACACACACACACACACACAGAGGAAAAAAATTAAAGAGAAAGGAAGAAATTTATATCATTATTATTATGATTACTACCAATAAAAATTACTATTACTATTATTATTAGTGCTGGGCATGAATCCTAGTGTCTCCTACACGCTAGGCAAGAGCTGTATTACTCAGCTATACCCTCAGACATTGTTTACACTGTGTGTGCGTGTGCGTGTGCATGTGTGAGTGTGTGAGTGTGTGTGTGTGTGCATGTGTGAGTGTGTGTGTGTGTGAGTGTGTGTGTGCGTGTGTGTGCGCGCGCGCGCGTGCTGAGGATTGAGCCCAGGGCTATTCTACCTCTGAGCTACCCCTCCTGCCCTATTTAACTTTGCCTTTTGCTTTGAAGTAGGGTCTCCCTAAATTGCAGATGTTGGCCTTGAACCTGAATCTCTCCAGTTTCTGCCGAGGCAGCAGGATGTCTTGGCATTTCAGCCTCCAGGTACTGGGGTTACAGGCATGCGCCACCCTGCCCAGTTCAGGAACAACTTTTTTTTTTTTTTTTTTTTTTTTTTGTGGTGCTGGAGATGAAACCCAAGGGCTTTCTACCTCTGGGCCATACTCCCAGACTGATTTTATATTTTATTTGGAAACAGGGTCTCACTAAGTTGCCGAGAGCCTCACTAAGTAGCTGAGGCTGGCTTCGAACCCGTGCGACCCTCCTGTCTCAGCCTCCCCAGAGCTGGGATTACAAGCCTGGGTTCCGCTTTTCTTAAAGCGCTAGTCTAGACACTTAAACCTGAGAATGGATGTAGACACCACCTGAATATGCTGTAAAGCTCTTGGTGGTAATTTCTTGGACTGACTCTTTAATGAGTCACTTATATGTGTAATGGTATTTATTAGTTATATTCCTGTGTGTGCTTTAAAAGGCACAAAAATAAATTTGGAGGGAAAAACCCACTTTAATCACTTTCAAATGCTACAGCAAATTCAGACCCATATACTCTTGCTCAAGACTTATTTATTGTCAGATTATTACATACTTGATTGCCAAATATCTCTAGCCTTTTCCTATTTTCTTAATCGTAGGAAGCACAGAGGATATTAAGTGTTCCTGACTGGTCAGAAAATGTAAATGTTGAGCCGGGCGTGGTGGTGCACGCTTGTAAGCCCAGCATTCGGGAGGCTGAGACCAGAGGATGGCGGTTCGCGGACAGCCTCAGCTACTTAGTGAGGCCCTCCGCAACTCAGTGAGACCCTGTTTCAAAAATAAAGAATAAAAAATTGGGCGGGGGGTGTAGTTCGGAGGTCCATCCCAGGGTCGCAAAAAAAAAAAAAAAAAAAAAAGTAAATGTTTTTAAAGGATTGAAACATATATTTATTTATTTTTTATTTTTTGGTAGTACTGGGGATGGAACGCAGGGACATTCTACCTCTGAGCTACAACCCCAGCCCAACTTTTTATTCTGTATTTTGAAACAGGGTCTCACTGAGTTGCAAAGGGCCTCACTAAGTAGCTGAGGCTGGCCACAAAGAGCAATCCTCCTGTCTCAGCCTCCCAAATGCTGGGATTACAAGTGTGCACCACCACACCCGGCTAGACTGAAACATTCAAACAGGGCATGGTGGCCCAACCTGTAATCCCAGTACTTGAGAGACTGAGACAGGAGGATCACAGGTTACAAGCCAGCCTTGGCTATTTAGCAAGACCCTGTTTCGAAATAAAAAGAAAATAAAAAGGACTAGAGATGAAGCTTGGAGACAGAATGTCCCTGGGTTCAATCCCCGGGACTAACAAAATAAAAACCAACAAACATTTAAATGTCATAGGAAAGGTTTAAGCCGGGCGTGGTGGCACACGGCTGTAAATCCAGCACTCAGGAGGCCGAGACCGGAGGATCGCGGTTCGAGGACAGCCTCAGCTACTTAGTGAGGCCCTCTGCAACTCAGTGAGACCCTGTTTCAAAACGAAGAATAAAATATAGTGCTGGGGGTGTAGCTGAGAGGTAGAATGCCCTTGAGTCTCTTCCCCAGTACTACAAAAAACCTCTCTATCTATGTATATATAATAGGTCTGGGAATGTAGTTCGGAAGTAGAAGGCCCCTGGGTCCCATCCTAGAACCATAGAAAAACAAAACAAACATAAATATCATCGAAAAGATTTTTAAAAATCAGATCTGTAAATAAAGCTAAGAGTTTAAGAATCAGAAAATAGCAAAAACACATCTTAGGCCCCTCAAAGCAAGAGACTGTGTGTGTGTGTATATATATATATTTATACACACACATCTGTGTGTATGTATGTATATGTATGTGTAATGACATATATATATATTTGCATTCCTGTTTAAATAACAATTTCTTATCTTTAAATATACTTCCTACCGAGACCATCCCAATAAACGGCCGGTCCATGACTAAGGGACTCCTCCGGCTAATGATGGGCTGATAGGCGCCGTCATATCAACAGGGCCAGGAGGCCCCAAGGTGATTATCTAACAGTCCTGGCAGCAGCGGCAGCAGCAGCAAAGAAGCAGTGGTTGAACCCGGAGCCCCGACGTATTTGCTAAGATTATTTGAGTCCACTGAGGACCACGTGACTTCAGGTGAGCACCCTGCCCCCGGATTCTGTGTCAACGGGACACAACGGGATACGCCCACAGTGGTGGGTGCGCACCGTGTCCCAGACGGTGGAAGCTTCCAGTTATGGTTGTTGTTGTTGTTATTTTGGTTATTTGTAGTGATGGAGTTGGAACCCAGGTCCTGCACTTGCTAGGCAAGTATTCTGCCAAATGAGCTTTTTTTTTTTTTTTTTTTCTTTTTTTGGTGGTACTGGGGATGGAACCCAGAGGCATTCTACCATCGAGTTACATCCCCAGCCCCTTTTTTATTCTTTATTTTGAAACAGGGTCTCACTGAGTTGCAAAGGGCCTCACTAAGTAGTAGCTGAGGCTGTCCGCGAACCGCGATCCTCCTGTCTCAGCCTCCCGAATGCTGGGATGACAAGCCTGGGTCACCACGCCCGGCTCTCCCCAGCCCTTTTTAATTTTTTTTTTTTTTTTTTTCAGTACCAGAGATGGAACCCAGGGGCATTCAACCTCTGAGTTATACCCCAGCCCTATTTTTTATTCTTTATTTTGAAATAGGATCTCACCAAGTTGTGGAGGGCCTAAGTAGCTGCGAACCTCTTGCCTCCCAAGTGCTGGGATTACAAGGGGGCGCTACCATGCCCGGCTTTAATTTTTTGTTTTTGAAACAGGGGCTCACTAGGCTCAGACTGTCTCTGAACCTTCAAACCCTGTGTCTCAGTCTCCCGAGTAGAGGATTATAGTTATGTGCCACCACGCCTGGACATAGTATTTGGCTTCAATCTGATTCTGCTGTTTATTTGCAGTATAGGGGACCAAATGCAGGGGCTTGCACATGGTAGGCAATATAGCCTTTATTACTGAGGAAAACTACCCGCCCTTATATTTTGGTGGGGTTGAGGGGAGACTGGGGATTGAACCCCGGGGCCTTCTACCTCTGCTGTATCCCCACCAGCCAGACCTTTTTATTTTTAATTAATTTTTTGTTTTTGTTTTACGGCACTGGAGATCAAACCCAGGGGCAGTCTACCGCTGAGCTATTCTGCCAGCCCTTTTTATATTTTGTTTTGAAACAAGGTCTCCCTAGGTTGTTGAGAGTTTTACTACTTGCTGAGGCTGACCTCCAACCTGAGAGCCTCCTATTTTAGCCTCCCTAGTACTGGGATGACAAATATGGGCACGACTCCTGGCTGAACTCAGGAGCATTCTACCTCTGAGCTACACGTCCAGCCTGCTTCATTTTCAAACAGGGTTTCAGTAAATTGTCAAGGACCTTGCTAAATTCCTGAGGCTGGCTTCAGACCTAAGATCCTCCTGTTTCTGTTTCCCAAGTACTGAGATTACAGGCATGCACCCCCATGCCTGGCCTTCCAAATAGTTTTTGTTTTTGTTTTCATGTGTGTCAACCCTATCGATTGCTAGTTTAAGTTATTCTACATATTATTTATTTATTTATTTATTTACTTTTTGCGGGTCTGGTGATGGAACCCAGGGGCATTCTACTTCCGAGCTACACCCCCAGCCCTATTTTTTATTCTCTTTTTTTTTGGTGGTACTGGGGGTGGAACCCAGAGGCTTTCTACCTCCGGGCTCTATTCCCAGACCTTTTTTAAAAAATATTTTATTTGGAAACAGGGTCTCACTAAGTTGTTGAGAGCCTACCTAAGTAGCTGAGGCTGGCTTCGAACCCATGCGATCCTCCTGTCTCAGCCTCCCAAGGGCAGGGATTACAAGCGTGCGCCACCACCCCCGGCTTCCTATTTTTTATTCTTTATTTTCAAACAGGGTCTCACTGAGTTGCAGAGGGCCTCACTAAGTAGCTGAGGCTGGCTGAGAACCGTGATCCTCCTGTCTCAGCCTCAGGAATGCTGGGGTAATAAGCGTGCGCTGCCACGTCCGGCTCTCTACATATTTTTTAAACCTCTTAATTTCAAAGTAAATAACTGTTACCATAGTTAAACCTAACTTGCGTGTGTATTTTTTTTTATATAGTGGGGATATTTTTTTTTTTTTTTTTTTTAAGCAGGAGCCCCCTAAATTGCAGAGGGTCTTTGCTAATTTGCTGAGTCTGATCCCAAATCTGTGATCTTTGTTTCAGCTTTCCAAGCACTGAGATTACAGGCATGCACTAACACACCTGTATTTTTTTTTTTTTTTTCAGTTTGATACTAGGGATTGAACCCAGGGCCATTCTACCTCTGAGTTATACTCCCAGACCTATTTTTTATTATTTATTTTGAAACAAGGTCTCACTAAGTAGCTGAGGCTGTCCGCGAACTGTGATCCTCCAGGTCTCAGCTTCCCGAATGCTGGGATGACAAGTGTGCGCCACGCACAGCCTTTTATTATTTATTTTGAAACAAGGTCTCACTGAGTTGCTGAGGGCCTCACTAAATAGCTGAGGCTGGCCCCCAACTATGCTTCTTCTGTCTCAGCCTCCCAAGTGCTGGGATTACAAGTGTGGGCCACCACGCCCCGCTCCACATCCAGTTTATTTATTTATTGGTGATACTGGGGTTCCCGGAAACCCTTCTACCTCTGGGCTACACTCCCAGACACCTATTTTTAAAAATATTTTTATTTGGAAACAGGGTCTCTTAAGCCAGCGCGGCTGGCTTCGAACCTGTGCGATCCTTCTGTCTCCGCCTCCCAAGCGCGGGGATTACAAGCGTGTGCCACCACGCCCGGCCACACCTAGTTTAAATCCAGTATTTACAAGGAGAAAATGTTTCTGAGAATCTGACATTTCCCTTAGGGCTCCAATGACCCCGCTCCTTGTCTTTCCAACCATCAGTGACTTTGGAGCACTGTGTAATCTGCTTTGGAACTCTCCCTCAGGCCCTTGCATCGTGTGTGTGTGTGTGTGTGTGTGTGTGTGTGTGTGTGTGTGTGTGTGTGTAATTCTTTTTTTCCAGTACTGGGGATGGAACCCAGGGGCATTCTACCTTCTACCTCTGAGCTACAGCCTCACCCCCTACTTCCTTTTGTGTGTGTGTGTGTGGGTCTGGGGATGGAACCCAGAAAAATTCAACCTCCGAGCTACATCTCGCTGTCCTATTTTTTATTCTTTATTTTGAAACAGGCTCTCACTAAGTTGCGAGGGCCTCACTAAATAGCTGAGGCTGTCCATGAACCGCGATCCTCCAGTCTCAGCCTCCCGAATGCTGGGATTACAGCGTGCGCCACCACGCCCGGCTCCACCCCTACTTCTTATTTTATTTTTTATTTTGAAACAGGATCTCACTGAGTTGTGGAGGGCCTCACTAAGTAGCTGAGGCTGTCGGCGAACCGTGATCCTCCTGTCTCAGCCTCCGGAATGCTGGGATTTACAAGCACGTGCCACCACGCCCGCCTTTATTTTTATTTTGAAACAGGGTCTCACTGGGTTGCTGAGGCTGCCCTTGAGCCTCCTGTCTCAGCCTCTCAAGTACTGGTGTGACAAGTATGTGCGCTGCCACACCCAGCCCGGTAGTGATCTCAATATGCACGGTGGGGGGGGGGTCCCCTAAATCTAATTGCATACAAGATTGTACATAATCTCTTCCCAGACATCTTCGCCCTGCAAACATTAGGATGGATGGACATGGAGTATAATAGAATAAAACCAAGTAAAATAAAGCCCGTTAAATAACACTGTCAAACTGGGTGTGGTGGCGCACGCTTGTAATCCCAGCCTTTGGGAGGCTGAGACGGGAGGATGGCATGCGTTTCAGGGACAGCCTCAGCTACTTAGTGAGGCTCTTTGCAATTCAGTGAGACCCTGTTTCAAAATAAAAAGACTAAAAAACAGGGCAGGGGGTGTAGCTTGGAGGTTGAATGCACCTGGGTTCCATCCCCAGACACGCAAAAAACCCCCCCACATATATATACATATATATATATGTCCATATATATATGTCCATATATATATGCACATATATATGTATACATATGTACACACATATATATGTACACATATACATATATATATATGTGCATATATATAAAGCACCATCCACATTTCTATACTTTAGGCAAAGCCTCTGCTTAAACCTGGGTGCAGCCGCTGAGAGTCTGGACGTAAAGGGAACTCCATGGCCGGAAGTGGAGCTCCCCGAGCCTCTAATTAACAACCGTGGAAGCCTTCCTTCTGAGTCAGCCTGGTGGTATGTAGAACTCTGCCCTGCTTGCTCCTCGCACGCCGGCTGCAGGAAACTTTAGAAATAAAACCAGTGTGTCTCTGCTCCTGGCTGAAGAGGCAGGAGGTGGCCCGTGTGTCTGGGCGCATTCAAATGGTCCTGGTCTTTGAAATGGCTCGTCCCAAGATAGCCTTTGGACCAGCTGCTTGAATTTCCAGCCCAGTCTGCTCTCCCCAGAGAGGATCTGACCGTGCTCGGAGCTCACGTTTTAAGGTAAACTGGCTTATCAGAGCATCCTGAGGACTCCCCGGAGTCGCACAGCAGGGGAAGCAGTCCTGGAGGACCCTGAACTTTTCATTTCTTTTTGGTAAAGTGTGTGTGGATCTGTTGGTTTTGGTAAAGTGTGTGTGGAAAATAATTAGAGAAAAGGCCATGTGTATCTCATCCCTGGTAAACAACCACTTAAAAAAAAGTGCTTTACAGCCGGGCGTGGAGGCGCACGCTTGTCATCCCCGCGCTTGGGAGGCTGAGACAGGAGGATCGCACAGGTCCGAAGCCAGCCTCAGCGACTTAGTGAGGCTCTCGGCAACTTAGTGAGACCCCGTTTCCAAATAAAAATATAAAATAGGTCTGGGAGTAGAGCCCGGAGGTAGAAAGCCTCTGGGTTCCACCCCAGTACCACACACACACACACACATACACACATACACACACACACACACACACACACACACACAGTGTTTACACATTTTGAAATGCATACAAAGCAGAAAGACTGGTAAACCTAAGAAAAGGGACCCCTACCCCTCCCACCGCAGCATTTTACCTCGTTAGCCACATTTGCTTAATTAAATTCTCTTACTTTTTTCCTTTGCTGAAATATTACTGATTCTAATATATCATATCATTCTATATGCTTCCCTGTATGTCTCTTAAAAGCGTATGTCACGCATGAAATATAAAAGTATGTATCACCAGGCATGGTGGCACATGCCTGTCATTTCAGTACTCCAGAGGCTGAGACAGGAGGACCACAGGTTTGAGGCCAGCTGAGGCAATTTAGTGAGATTCTATTTCATAATAAAAATAAAAAAAGGGCTGGAGTATAGCTCAGGGGTAGAATGCCCATGGCTTCCATCCCCAGGAAAAGAATATATATGAGCTGGGTGCAATTCGAGGACAGCCTCAGCTACTTAGTGAGGCCCTTTGCAATTCAGTGAGACCCTGTTTCAAAATAAAGAATAAAAAATAGGGCTGGGGGTGTAGCTCAAAGGTAGAATGGCCCTGAGTTTCATCCCCAGTACCACCCCCCCAAAAAAAAGGAATATACACATATATATAGATAGATATAGATATATATCTACATTTTCCCAATAATCTATAAGGCCATTATTCCAGTTGATGATATTGACAAGTACCTTCAGCCAGCCCAGATAAATTAAAATTTCCCAGATAAGAAAAAGCAATATATATATATATATATAAATTTTTTTTTCTGTATACCTACCTCCTACTCTTGATTATTAACCCAAAGGTCTGTAATTTACTAGCAATATCAATCGTGGATCCTGGCATTCCCATTTGCTAGTACAAGTATTTCCCACCGGCATATCCCCCCCCCCAAAAAAAAAACTTTTAAAACCAAAGTTCTAATTTAAAAATGGCTGTGGGCAGCAGTGTGGGAATAACTCCCACAGGGGCGATCAGCCCTGCCTGCCTTTGTGAATCTCCACCCCTGGACGGGGAGGGAGCGTGTTATTTTCATCTCCTGGCCCTGGCTCTTGTTGCCAGGATATCTTTTGCGCATAACACCTTTTCCTGGACGAGGGCCGTTTCCTTGGATGGATTCCAGAACCATTCTCGCCCGGCATCCCGATGTGGGAACATTTGTAAGCCCTTGACTGCCTCGCTGAGTAGTTTACTGAAGCACTGTACCCATACTCACTTCCACTTACAGAGGACGAGAGCCCTGTTAGGACGGGGGGCCAGCTCCCCAGAGTTCTTAGGAATCAGTGGCTCCGGAGGGAGGCCGACCTCCACGTGTCACTCGGCCCCCATCGCCTCCAAATAAATAAACAAGTAAATAAATACACATTCTTCTATGGCTGTAAACACATGGCATGCTCACGCTGCCAAACCACCACAGGCAACCGCGATTCAACGAGGAAGCCGGTGGACTTGTCCAAAGTGTGTGAGCCGCAGTTTCCCCAGCCGGAGCCGGAGGGGAGGGGGCCGCGGGACCCCGGGCGGCCGAGGAGCTGCCAGCCAGGTCAGCCCTTCCTTCCTTTGCGATCTCTTTCTCTTTCTTTCTTTCTTTCTTTCTTTCTTTCTTTCTTTCTTCTTTCTTTCCTCTCTCTTTCTTCTATCTCTCTTTCTCCCCTCCCTCCCTCTCTTTCCCCCTCCTCCCCTCCCTCTCTCCTCTCTCTCTCTCTCTCTCTCTCTCTCCCTCTCTCTCCTCTCTCCTCTCTCCTCTCTCTCTCTCTCTCTCTCTCTCTCTCTCTCTCTCTCCTCCCTCTCTCCTCTCTGTCTGTCTGTCTGTCTGTCTCTCTCTCTCTCTCTCTCTCCTCCCTCTCTCCTCTCTGTCTGTCTGTCTGTCTGTCTGTCTGTCTCTCTCTCTCTCTCTCTCTCTCCCTCTCTCTCTCTCTCTCTGAATATTTTATCTGTCTCCCTATGGCTGAGTTGGTACCGCACCAGCGGGGCTGTGACCTGCCAGCTAGCTTCATGGAAGGAGTTTCCTGTCAGCTCACCTCCGCAGCGCCGGGCTAGGGCAGAGCCATTTTAGAGATGGCTTCAAATCCTACCCTGTCTCCTTGGGGACACGCTGTTTTTATTTGTAAACCTTGAATAAAACGGCTTCAGAACATTACTTCTGTTCAGGACATCCCCCCCTCCCTTTTCAGCTCTATTGTTTTGGAGAAGTTTTTATAGGACAGATTTTTTTTTTTTTTTAAGATGGGGGGTGGAGAAAAACTCATTAGTTTTGTGTTTAGGTAAGACAGGGGGGGAAAAAGGAACTGATAAGAGAAAACTCAGCGAGGTGGGTCTTGGTTCTTAAAAGCCCGGCATCTGAATTTTTAATATTCTTTGCTTTCTTTTGGGAAAAGATCAGGAAAGATGGGCCTCTTCTCCTCCTTTGCCTTTCAGTGTTCTTATTCTTGTCAGTGGTGTCGAAATATTTTTCAAAGGACAAGCCAGCTTGGTTTTTGTAAAAGTATGCCAGCAATTGCAGGCCACATTTTGTTTTGTTTTGTTGTTTTGAGTAATCAGGATTGAATCCAGGGGTGTTCTACCTTCAAGACAAACTCCCCCCCCCCTAACTTTTGTATTATTACATTTATTTATTTATTTATTTATTTATTTATTTATTTATTTATTTATTTGTACTGGGGATTATGGAACTAGGGGCATTCTACCTCCAAGTTATACCCCCAGTCCTAACTTTTGCATTATTACATTTATTTATTTATTTATTTATTTATTTATACTGGGGATTATGGAACTAAGGGCATTCTACCTCCAAGTTACACCCCCAGTCCTAACTTTTGTATTATTACATTTATTTATTTATTTATTTATTTGTACTGGGGCTTATGGAACCTAGGGGCATTCTACCTCCAAGTTACACCCCCAGCCCTAATTTTATTCTTTATTTTGAAACAGGGTCTCACTGAGTTGCAGAGGGTCCCACTAAGTAACTGTAGCTGAGGCTGTCCGCGATCCTCCTGTCTCAGCCTCCCAAATGCTGGGATGACAAGCGTGCGCCACCACGCCCGGCTATTACTTTTATTTAGAAACAGGATCTTGCTAAACGGCTGAGACTGGTCGAACCTGCAATCTTCCTGGCTCAGCCTCCCAAGTGCTGGGATTACAGGCATGTGTCCAGCTGTGTGCTAACCACACGTGTGTGTGTGTGTGTGTGTGTATTACTGGGGGTGGAACCCAGGGACCTTCTACCTCAGGACTATACCCCCAGACCTATTAATTTTATATTTTACTTGGAAACAGGGTCTCACTAAATTGCTAAGAGCCTCACTAAGCTGTTGAGGCTGGCCTCGAACCTCCGTGATCCACCTGTCTCAGTCTCCCAAATTCTGGGATTACAAGCGTGATCCACCACGCCTGGCTGCTAACCGCATTTTTAATTAAAAAAAAATTTTTTTAAAGTCATAGTGTATTAGGAATCTTTTTTTTTTGTGTGTGGTACTGGGGTTCCTGGAAGCCCTTCTACCTCTGGGCTACACTCCCAGACCTATTTTATACTTTTTATTTGGAAACAGGGTCTCTTAAGCCAGCGCGGCTGGCTTTGAACCTGCGCGCTCCTCCAGTCTCCGCCTCCCAAGCGCGGGGATTACAAGTGTGCGTCACCACGCCCGGCTTAACCGCATTTTTAAAAAAGTTGTAAACAGGGCATGGTGGCCCACACTCAAATCTCAGTAAACCGAGGGGCACTCTACTACCAAGCTACACCCAGCCCTATTTTATTTAATCCCCAGTACCATTAAATAAATAATAAAAACTAAGTAAATAGTTGTCAAGAGCTGGGTGTGGTGGTACATGCTTGTAATCCCATTACTTGGGAGGTTGAGACAGGAGGATCATGGGTTCGAAGCCGGTCTTGGCAATATAGAGGCACTCGGCAACCTGGTGAGACATCGAAGCCGGTCTTGGCAATATAGAGGCACTCGGCAACCTGGTGAGACACTGTTTCCAAGTAAGAAATAAAACTGCTTGGTGTGGTGTAGTCTGAAGATAAGAGTACCAGAAAAAAAAAAAAAAAGTTGTCAAGAGATCTGGTGCACGCTTGTAATCCCAGGAGGCTGAGACAGGAGGATTGCAGTTCGAGGACAGCCTCAGCTACTTAGTGGCCCTTTGAACTCAGTGAGAATTTGTTTCAAAATAAAGAATAAAAAATAGGGCTGGGGGGTGTAGCTTAGAGGTAGAATGCCCCTGGGTTCCATCCCCAGTACTGCAAAAAAAAAGAGAGAGAGAGGGATTTGGCGTGGTGGCACGGGCCTGTAATCCCAGTATCCCAGTATTTGGGAGGCTGAGCCAGGAAGGTTTCAGGTTAACAGCCAGGTCGACCAACTATTTAGTGAAACCCTGTTTCCAAATAAAAGAGTAAAATAGGACAGGAGGTATAGCTCAGAGATAGAATGCCCCCTGGGTTCAATCCCCAGTACCAGAAAAAGAATAAATAAATAAATTGTCAACAGAGCTGGGCGTGGCGCCCTCCCTGTAATCCCAGTACTTGTGAGGTTTAGAGAGGAGATTGGCAGATTTGAGGACAGCCTCTGCAAATAGTGAGACGTGAGACGCTCATCAACCCAGCGAGACCCTGTTTCAAAATAAAAGGGGGGTGGGGTTGTAGTTTGGAGGTAGAATGCCCCTGGGTTCAATCCTCACCACACACACACACACACACACACACACACACACACACACACACACACTTTGTAAAAATAGCTGAGAGAAGGAATGTTCTCCTGCAGCCCAGGGGGAGGGGGAAATTTCGGCCTTTTATTTTAATGACTTTTGGGGTCTACGACAGGGCCAGCTATATTGAGGGCTGTTTCGGGACAGGGCTGCCACAGAGGGCCTGGTGTTGCGGTCATCTTGGCTGGTGGGTTTGAGCGCTGGAGACCCGGTTGTTCCGGTCATGCAGGCGAAGTTGGACGTTGGAGCCAGGGATGGAATCTGGGCGGTTGCTAAGAGCTGTTTTTGTTCATATCTGGGTTTTTTGTTTTTGTTTTTGTATTGTCCTGGGGATTGAACTCAGGAACATTTTACCCTCGGCCTGTACCAGCCCATTTTTTAAAAATTTATTTATTTATTTATTTATTTTGTGGTTCTGACAATGGAACCCAGGGGCATTCAACCTCTGAGCTACATCCCCTGCCCTATTTTTTTTTTTTTTTTTTTTGGTGGTACTGGGGGTGGAACCCAGAGGCTTTCTACCTCCAGGCTATACCCCCAGCCCTATTTTCTATTTTATTTGGAAACAGGGTCTCACTAAATTGCGGAGGGCCTCACCAAGTAGCTGAGGCTGGCTTCGAACCTGCACGATCTTCCTGTTTCAGCCTCCCAAGCGCGGGGATTATAAGCGCGCGCCACCACGCCCGGCTTTCCTGCCCTATTTTTTATTCTTTAATTTGAAACAGGGTCTCACTAAATTGCGGAGGGCCTCACTAAGTAGCTGAGGCTGGCCGTGAACCGCGATCCTCCGGTCTCAGCCTCCCGAATGCTGAATGCTGGGATTACAAGCGAGCGCCAGTAAGCCCGGCCCATCTTTTTTTTTTTTTTTTTTTTTTTAACACAACAAAGTCTTTTTAGGTTGCAGAGTCTCACTACTTGCTGAGGCTGCCCTCGAACCTGCGATCCTCCTGTCTCAGCCTCCCAAGTACTGGGATGGCAAACCTGTGCCACCACGCCTGGCTCATTCCCAGTTTCTAAGGACCAGTAAAAGCCCTCCCAGGAGCTGGCTCCTCCTACTCCTCGCCTTTTAGTCCCTGGGCCTGGGAGGCTCCGCGGGCCTCACCTCCTCCTGCCTCCTCCGCAGGACGCCAGACACTCAGGAGAAGGTGCCCCGGAGCACTGGAGGCCGAGTCCACGAGAACTGCACCATCCAGGTAAGTTCAAAGAATCCCAGCTTCTTCTGGACTGGTTTGTCGAGCCGGCGGCCAGTGGCCCAGCGCCTCGGCTAATGGAGCAGACAAATCCCGTCCCAAATCGGACCGTGCATTACCCGCTCAAACACCTCGCTTCTCTTCCCCACCCGTGAACGGGTACCCTGGTGGGCCAGACCACGAGTGGGCGCCTCACCTGGTTTGGGGTGCTGGAGAACTTCTCTGTGACCCTGGGCAAGGTCCTTTATTTTTATTTTATTTTAGTCTTATTATAATAATAGTAATTATTAATTTTTGGTGCTGGGGATTGAACATGGGTGGTCAGCCCTCGAACTATACCCTCACCCCTATTTTATTTTAATTTAAAATTTTTGTAGTACCGGAGATGGAACCCAGGGGCATTCTACCTCCGATCTACACCCCCAACCTAGTTTTTATTCTTTATTTGGAAACAGGGTCTCACTGAATTGCAGAGGGCCTCGCTAAGCAGCTGAGGCTGCCTGGGAACAGTGATCCTCCTGTCTCAGCCTCCCAAATGCTGGGGTTACAGGTGTGTGCCACCACGCCTGGCTCCTATTTTATTTGTTTTATTTGGAAACAGAGTCTCACTAAATCGTGAATGGCCTTATCAAGTTGTTGAGGTTGGCCATGAGCCTACAATCCTCCTGTCTCCCAAGTACTGGGATTACAGGTGTGTGCCACCATGCCTGGCTAGTTGTAAAGTAAGTTAAGGACCTTGGTTTCTTTATTTGTAAATATATTTATGTACCTATGTATTTATGTGTTTATGTCTTTATTTTTGTGGTACTGGGGGTTGAATTCTGGGGCTTTCTACCTCTGAGCTACATCCCCAACCGTATTTTATTTTATTTTTGTTTTGAAACAAGGTATTGCTAGGTTGCTAAGAATTTCACCAAAGCCGGGCTCGGTGGCGCAGGCTTGTAATCCCAGCATTCCGTAGGCTGAGACAGGAGGATCGCGGTTCGCGGACAGCCTCAGCTACTTGGTGAGGCCCTCCGCAACTTAGTGAGACCCCCGTTTCAAAATAAAGAATAAAAATTAGGGCAGGGGATGTAGCTCAGAGATCCAATTCTCCTGGGTTCCATCCCCAGAACTGAAAAAAAAAAAAAAAGAAAAAAAAAAAAGAATTTCACCTAATTACCCAGGCTGGTCTCCAACCTGGGAACCTCCAGCCTCAGCCTCCCAAATGCTGGGATTGTAGGGTACACCGCTACGCCCCATGTATAAATGAATGTAAATACATCGGTTACCTGGTGAACTTGTGTTTAAGTGTACAGGTTGTACGTGGGTGATCACAGCAGAAAAGATCCATGTGACTGTTATTTTTTTCTTGAGGTACTGGGGATGGAACCCAGGGGCACGCTACTTCTGAGCTACACCCCCCACTCTATTTTTTATTCTTTATTTTGAAACAAGGTCTCACTGAGTTGCAGAGGGCCTCGCTAAGCAGCTGAGGCTGCCGTGTGATATTTAGGGGCGCCCTTGGTTATGTCCCAGGGCAGCAAGTCACCTAATCCCTGAATCGGGTGTTCAATCTGCTCATACCGTGACCCGAGGGCTCTATCCACGAGCCCCCCATGCTGTGAGCCCTCCCCACGCCAGCCACAGTGCCCGCCGGCGTCCTGCTCGGGACCCTGTTCACGTCGACAAGCTCAGAATGCTCTTGCCCAGCTCCTCCTGCCGCCCACTGTCCCCATCCAGACACCCGTGCTTCCTAGCAGAGCCTTTCAGGGGCAGCCTACTGATCATGTTGCCTCTGCCCCGGCCCTCGCTCCTTCTTATTTTTCTCCATATAACTTATCATCTAACATGGTATTAAATGTCGACTCCATTAGGGCAGTGGGCATTTTGATTGGTTTCTTGTTGCACGGCTGTATGTATATACCTATATATATCTATATGCCTATCGATGCTTCAATATCTCTCCATATATGTATCTCCATATAGGTTTATTTTATTTTTTATTATTTTTGGTGGTACTGGGGTGGAACCCAGAGACTTTCTACCTCCGGGCTATACTCCCAGACCTTTTTTTTAAAAATATTTTATTTGGAAACAGGGTCTCACTAAGTTGCTGAGAGCCTCACTAAGTAGCTGAGGCTGGCTTCGAACCCGTGTGATCCTCCTGTCTCAGCCTCCCAAGCGCAGGGATTACAAGCATGCGCCACCATGCCTGGCTTCCATATAGGTTTATAATATATAATACTATAAACATATTATATATATTAATAATATATAATACTATATATCATGAATAGATATATTTATAATATATACTATAAATATATTATGAATATATATTATATGTAATATTATAAATATATATTATAAATATATAAAAATATATTTAGCCATGTGTGGTGGCACACGCTTGTAATCCCAGCATTTGGGTGGCTGACACAGGAGGATCACAGTTCACAGACAGCCTCAACTATTTTATTTTATTTTTTCGTGGTAATGGGGATGGAACCCAGGGGCCTTCTACCTCTGGGCTACACTCCCAGACCTATTTTATATGTTTTATTTGGAAACAGGGTCTCTTAAGCCAGCTGAGGCTAACTTCAAACCTGCGCGATCCTCCTGTCTCAGCCTCCCATGCGTGGGGATTACAAGCGTGCGCCACCACGCCCAGCTCAGCCTCAGCTATTTAGTGAGGCCCTTAGCAACTCAGTGAGACCCTGTTTCAAAATAAAGAATAAAAAGTCAGGCCTGGAGTGCCTCTTGGAGGCAGAATGCCCCTGGGTTCCATCCCCAGACCTGAAAAAAAAAAAATATATATATATATTATACTTATTATATTATATCTTATATATTATATGTTATTATATATTAGAAATATAACATTATGTATCTATATTGCAGTACTGGGGATGGAACCCAGAGGCATTCTACCACACCTGGCTACATATATGTTCCATGTTATTTCTGAGTCAGGCATGTTGATGCACACTTATAAACCCAGCACTTGGAAGGAGGAGACAGAAAGGTCACAGGTTCAAAGGCAGCATGTGGTAATTTTTTTTTTGGTACTGGGGTTCCTGGAAGCCCTTCTACCTCCGGGCTACACTCCCAGACCTATTTTTACATTTTTATTTGGAAACAGGGTCTCCTAAGCCAGCGCGCGCGGCTGGCTTCAAACCTGCGTGATCCTCCTGTCTCTGCTTCCCAAGCACGGGGATTACAAGCGTGCGCCACCACCCCTGCTTAGCATGTGGTAATTTAGCAAGACTGTTTCAAAATAAAAAATAAAGCTAGGGTGTGGTGAGGCATGCCTGTAATCCTAATACTTGACCAGCTGAGATAGGATTACAAGTTTGAAGCCAGTCTTGGCAATTTAGTGAGGCTCTCAGCAATTTAGTGAGACCATGTATTCAGGTTAAAAAATAAAAAGGGCTAGGAGTATAGGTCAGAGGTAGAATGTGCTTGGGTTCAATCCCCAGCACCATCCCACCCTACATAAAATAAAAAAAATAATAAAATAAAAATGAAGCCAGGCGTGGTGGTGCACACTTGTAGTCCCAGCATTTGAGAGGCTGATACAGGAGGATTACAATTCGTGGACAGCCTCAGCTACTAGTTAGTGAGTGATGGACTGATTAGTTGATTCCTGGGAAGGGCTCTAACCTTAAGCTCCGACACCACCTGACACTGGGTTTTGGTTTCCTGGAAATTGCCTAAACTATTTGCGCGCCAACCTCGTTCCTGTGGATGCCAAATCTGTTAGCCAATAAAATTAAAAGTCTGCCCAGCAACCAATAAAATACCACTTCTGGTCCAGCTGACTAATCGCAGTTTTCAAATTCAGCCCAGAACTGTATATAAGTCAGTACATTGCCCTGTTCTCTCTCTCTGCCTGCTGATTTTTCTGACCCCACTACCTGAGTAAGTCACTGCACGGTTGTCTCTGGTGCCGCTTTTTTGCCCTTCTTTGGTGCCATGACTCGGATGGAACTCCTAACCCGAGCAGGGGTTCATCTCGGATCGGGCTCCCATCACCCAGTGGTGGGTCCCATCCCAGATCAGAGGGCAATACCCATCGAGACACCACAGCCTTCGCCCGTTGTTTTGATCACCGGCTTTGCATCCACCATCGGCAATTTGGTGAGTCTGTCCCATTCCCACAGGCTCTTAAACCCTACTGGTCTTTGGCTAGGTGCTGGCTGTTAGATGTCCAGCCGTTAATTGAGATTCATTGAGCCTCGTTCGGCCATCAGTGAGGCTGACACCAAACCCTTCCCTTGGACCTCAGACTGGGTGTACGGACTCCAGGAGTACCTCTCTGCCACGCTTGCTTGAGTGGCTTTCTGGCCCCTGGTAACCCCTAAGGAGCAGGGGAAGCCTTTCTATGGCAGAAACCAGGTTGGGGGCTTATACTGACCCCCCGCAAGCCAAACCTGACTTGAGGTCCACCCTCTCAGGTGCTCAGAGCTTTCTCTCTGGCCAACATCAAAGGCTGCCCCAAGCACTGACCGGTACGGGAGGAACACATCCCACTCTGATCTTTACAGTCAAGGTGGACCTCACAGAGCCTTACCCCTTAATTCTGATTTTTTTTTTACAAAAATTCATGAACTTCCCCTCCCGGTTAGTCCTGTTATAATAACCTGAAGCTTGTAATTCTTTGTAGTTTAGTTTCTTCTTCTGATTAGACCAAACAGGCAAATTGTGACTTACTATTTTTATAGGCTAAATTCCATATCCTACTTTCCTCTTCTTTACCTCAGCTGTAAGTGTGTGTGTGGGATCTCCCTTTCTTCCGGACTTGAGTTTCCCTTTCTGTTGGTCCCAGGGACCAAAAATCCAGGTGTGCTTGGTAACTCATTGTCCTCGGGGTTCAGGACCCTCGGTCCACACTGGGGCCACCTGCCCGCAAGACCTCAGTGATAACTGGGCTCTTCGGGTTGGGGTTGATCATTCCTTGTCCTGGAGGGACGCCTCCATGGACACATATTATACTCCAGGCATATACTCCTTACCATGGCGTCTTCCTCCTCTCTCCTGGCTGACTGGCTCCTAAAATGCCTTCTTAATAACCTAAACACCCTTAGCCTTACCCCTGACATTAAACCCAAACGACTTACCAAACTCTGAACTCAGGACTGGCCCACCTACCCCTTAGATAATCAAAATAAATGGCCCAAGTCTGGGTCTCTTGATCCCAGTCTTCTTAGGAACCTACACAATTATTGTGAGTAATCAAAAAACGGGCAGAGATCCCTCGTATTCAGGCATTCTCTGTTTTACGAACTAATCCCACCCTCTGCGTTTCCTGTTCCCCTAAAAATATCCTTCTGCCCTGCCCAACAAATTCTCCGCTTCCCTATTCATTTTCTGACTTTGATCCAGCAATCGAACCACCCCTTTATCGACGACCACCCCGGTCTAATGGGCCCTCGGCTCTAGCGCCTTCCCCTCCTTGTAGCCTTCCGGCCACCCATTCTCTGATTGAACCCTCAGACTGTGCCTCCTCTCTGAGAGGTAGCCAGGGCTGAAGGGACAGTTCATTTCCATGTCCCCTTTCCATCTGCTTATCAATCTTTTCCGGAAAAGCATTTGGGCTCAGATTACTACTGATCCCACTTCTCATATCGGAGAATTTCAGTGCATTTTACGATCCTATAATCTTACCTCCCATACATCTATATGGTCCTTACCAATACCCTCCTCCCTGAGGAAAAGAGGTGAGTCTGGGAGCGGGCTGGGACACATGCAGATGACATACAGGACAAATCCTAATCAACTAGTTGGCTCCGAGGCTGTTCCTGAAAGAGACCCCAACTGGAATTGCAATGCCCCAGGAGACGTTGCCTTGAGAGATAATTTCTCCACCTGCTTTGTAGCAGGTTTAAAAAGGGCCTCTCAATGCCGGGCGTGGTGGCGCACGCTTGTAATCCCCACGCTTGGGAGGTGGAGACAGGAGGATCGCGCTGGTTTGGAGCCAGCCTCGCTGGCTTAAGAGACCCTGTTTCCAAATAAAAAATATAAAAATAGGTCTGGGAGTGTAGCCTGGAGGTAGAAGGGCTTCCAGGAACCCCGGTACCACCAAAAAAAAAAACCACCCAAAAACAATATACCAATCTGGACTCAGAGTTCCCTGGTGGGCGACAAGTTCTTATTTTTTTTCCTCAGAGCTACCCTGATAGAAGGGATAAGTTAAAAAAGTTACAACAGGCCGGGCGTGGTGGCGCACGCTTGTAATCCCCGCGCTTGGGAGGCGGAGACAGGAGGATCGCGCAGGTTCAAAGCCAGCTGTGCTGGCCTAGAGACCCTGTTTCCAAATATAAAAGTATAAAATAGGTCTGGGAGTGTAGCCCTAAGGTAGAAGGGTTTCCAGGAACCCCAGTACCACCAAAAAAAAAAAAAAAAAAGTTACAACAGGGTCCTATAACCCCTCAGACCGAGATCATGGCAGCCACGTTTAAAGCGTTTCATACTAGGGAGTCTGATTCCAAGCATCGCATATTTCAATGATATGAAAAGTCTGAATGTGCCCAATACCAAATGCTCATTCAGGTTTTAAAATCTGGGGCCCACCAGGAGGTACCCATAATAGGCCATGTGCTCAGAAAAACAAACAATTGTCCAGACCTCTGGGCTTTTCAAGACCTTGCTACAAGTGTGGCAAAGAAGGCCACTGGATTAAGCCCTGCTCTTACCCGAGGCCCCCGTCCCAACCATGTCCCAGGCGCGACTCAGAGGGACTTTGGACATCAGAGTGCATATTACCCGCCTGCCCTCCAGGCCATACAAAATGGGCCAAGCAATCGTCCTGCCTCCCGGAGCGGGGACGGGCCATCGCTACCCTTACTAGGTCTGGCGGTAGAGGACTGACAGGGCCCGGGGTCTTCTACTCCAGCCATTGACATCGTCACACAGGAGCCCCGGATCATCCTACAAGCACATGGCTGCCCTCTTGAGTTTTTATTAGATGCCAGTGCCACATTCTCAGTCTTGAAGGAATTTTGGGGACTCACCACTCCTTCTCCGTTTATCATTCAAGGGATTGATGGAAAAATTTCCCATCCCCATACAACACCCATTTTATTCTGTCGCCTACACCACCATTTATTTACTCATCAATTTCTAATATTATCCCACTGTCCTATCCTCTTACTAGGAAGAGACATACTGGCCAAACTGCGGGCCTCAGTCATCCTGCACCCAGACTCTTCTTTTCTTGCTCTTTCTCCCCAAACTATCCTCCTCCTTATGGTTTTGGTGCATAAACCAAAAAAGGTGGACAATCTGCTACCTCCAGTCCCTGAGCATTTGGTAACTCCAGAAGTCTGGGATACGCAGACCCCTCCAGTAGCATGTTGCCCTCCTGTTCAGATCCACTTAAAAGATCACTGCAGCTTTGCTAGTAAGCCCCAATACCCCTTCCAGCCGCCAGCCTGAGGGGCCTCCGGCCTCTTATTTTGGGCCTCCCCTGCAAGGGCTTTCTCAGGCCTACCCATTCTCCCTAAAACACACCAATACTCGCGGCAAAAAAGCCCAGTGGGTCCTTTCGGCTAGTCCAAGACCTCCGCCTCATCAGTGCGGCAGTGAAACCCCTCCACCCGCCGGTTCCTAACCTTTACACTCTTTTCTCACACATTCCGTCAATGGCAACCTATTTTCCTGTCGTTGATCTTAAGGATGTCTTCTTTACAATTCCATTAGATCCTAATTCTCAGGATCCGTTTGCCTTTACGTGGCAGATCTGGACACCCAACAGTCCCAGCAGCTAAGCTGGACTGTCCTCCCTCAGTGATTTAGCTGGACTGTCTTCCCTCAGGGATTTAGCTGGACTGTCCTCCCTCAGGGATTTAATTGGGCTGTCCTCCCTCAGGGATTTAGGGACGGTCCCCACATCTTTGGCCAGACCTTAGCAAAAGACCTCCAAGATTTAAAATTTTCATCCTCTACCCTCCTTCAGTGTGTAGATGATCTCCTCTGTGTGGCCCCTCTCTCCCGGTGTCACAATCAGGTATCTCTGCCCTTCAAAAGTTCCTTGCCTCTTGAGGATACAGGGTGTCCCCACAAAAGGTACAGTTGGCTCAGGTCCAGGTATTCTACCTGGGAGCCCAGATTTCCCACCAGTTAAAGGCCATTACATTAGATAAAAAACCCCTATTAGATCTCTTCCATGCCTCAAGACCAGAGACGAAATCCTCTCCTTTTTGGGGCTAGCTGGATATTTTTGCACACGGATTCCCTAACTTCTCTCTGTTAGCAAAACCCCTCTGTGAGGCTGCTAAGGGCCCCATTCATGCCCCCATTCATGATATACACACACCTTTCAAAACTCTCCAACGAGCATTAACTCAAGCCCCGGGTCTACCTCTTCCTAACCTACAGCAGCCATTTACGTTGTATGTTCATGAAAATTCAGGCTAGTGCTGGGGGGGTCCTAGGAAAAGTTAAGGCCTCAGTCCTGTTGCATATCTTTTTTTTTTTTTTTTTTTTTTTTGGGGGATCAGGGGTAGAACCCAGGGGCTTTTCTACCTCCGGGCTATACTCCCAGACCTTTTTTTAAAATTTTATTTTATTTGGAAACAGGGTCTCACTAAGTTGCTGAGAGCCTCACTAAGTAGCTGAGGCTGGCTTCGAACCTGTGCGATCCTCCTGTCTCAGCCTCCCAAGCGCGGGGATTACAAGCGTGCGCCCCCCACGCCCAGCTTATTTGTTGCACATCTTTCTAAGGAGCTAGATCCGACTGTCCGGGGTCGGGCTCCCTGCCTTCGAGCCCTAGCGGCAGCCCATGTGCGTCTACAGGAGTCAACGAAGCTAACTTTTGGGGCACATATTTCTGTTGCTTCCACATCACCTAGGGGACCTGCTTGCCTACAAGGCCCTTCAGGCCCTTCTCCCTTGTCATGCACTTTCCCTGCTGGCATCTTTCCTGCATGATTCTTCTGTAACCTTCCAGCCCTGTTCGGCCTACACCCAGCCACCCTACTTCTGGTCTCTACAGATCCACATCCCATGACTGCGTGGAAACTTTAGAGGCTATTATTCCACACCCGTCACACATTCACGAAGGACGCCTTCCTAACTCTTCTCTCCTGTGGTTTACTGATGGCTCCTCCTTTGTTTGAAACGGACAACGCTTTGCTGGTTATGCTGTCGTTTCTCTAACAGAAATAATAGAAGCGCAGCCTCTTCCACCCACTGCCACCAATCAACAGGCCGAACTCTTTGCGGTCACTCGCGCCTGTGAGTTGGCGACTGACCGTTCCCTCTGGCTATACGCTGGCTCCAAATATGTCTATCTTATTTTATTGTCCCATTCGGAAATATGGAAGGAGTGGGGGCTCCTGACAACCAAGGGCTTGGCGGCCACTAATTCCAAGCGGATTCACAGACTCCTTAAGGCCTCTCTTCTTCCTAAACAGATAGGTATCTCACACTGCCCATCAGACCCAACACACGACTCGCCCATAGCCCAAGGAAATACTGGAGCAGACGAGGCGGCCAGAAGAGCAGCCCTTTCCTCGTCTGCTTCTCCTCTTCTGGCTTTAGCCCACTCAGGTTCTCAAACAAAAACAGAGACACCTTCTGTTGACTCAATCCTGACTTATTTACATTCTATCTTCCGTCCTAGCCCTTGGGTCTTAACTACTTTTGCTAAGACTTTTCTAACATTAACCGCAGAAAACATACAACATTTCTAACAACTCACCTCCTCTTGTAGGGCCTGCCGATGCACTAACCCAATACATCGCTTAAAGCTGGCACATTTCCTTCCTACCAGGCTCGAGGACATCTCCCAGCTGCAGACTGGCAGCTCGATTTCACTAAAGTGCCCGCTGTCCGCAAAATACGGTATTTGTTGGTTCTGGACGACACCTTCTCTGGACGGGTGGAAGCCTTCCCAGCTTCCAATGAGAGGGCTAGCACTGTTGACTCCATCCTTATGTCAGACATTATTCCAAGATTCGGCCTCCCCACCTGCTTTCAGTCAGACAAGGGGCCCGAGTTTGTCTTACAAGTCACCCAACATTTAACATCTGCCCTAAACGTTCCCAGACGCTTCCATATCCCCTGTCATCCCAGATCCCCAGGAAAGGTTGAGAGGACCAACAGGACCATAAAGGAGGTCCTCAAAAAATGTCCTTAGAGCTTCATTTAGATTGGACCAAGCTACTTCCTCTGGCCCTGTTTAGGCTTAGGATTATTCCCCCCCAAACCCTCTCTTCTCTTCCATTTATTTATTTATTTATTTATTTATATTTATTTTTGTGGGTCTCGGGATGGAACCCAGGGACATTCGACCTCTGAGCTATACCCCCTGCCCCATTTTTTATTCTTTTATTTTGAAACAGGGTCTCACTGAGTTGCAGAAGGCCTCACTAAGTAGCTGAGGCTGTCCGTGAACCGCGATCCTCCGGTCTCAGCCTCCCGGATGCTGGGATGACAAGCGTGCGCCACCACGCCCGGCTTCTCTCCCCTTTCGAAATCATGTTTGGAACCCCAGCTCTCCCACCTGGTCTCTCCCCTAAGCCCCTTCCGAAGGCTTATTCCGCCCATTTCTCTCCTTCATTAGCCAGGAACTCTGAAGCATCGATCACCGCCTTCCAAGCTCAGATCTCCTTTGTCATTTCCACTATTTTTCTCCCCCTGAGGACTCGGGAACCGAGTCCTAAGTGGACAGGCCCCCTTCAGGTCGTACTGCGCACACCCTCAGCAGCCAAGCTTCGCGAAGCCTCTGGCAAACTAACTCCCTGGATTCACATCTCCAGAATTCAACCAGCCATCTGCCCAGAGACCAGTTCCTCCCACGAGCCCCACTTCACCTCCATCCCTTCATCCACTGACCCCTCAAACTCCGGCTTTGTCGTCACTCGACAACCTTACCTGCCCAGGGAGTATGATTCCTTTTCTTATATTTCTGTCCCTGGCGCTTTATACGACTTCTTCTAATTCTCCCCCTCCCTTTTCCTATCGCTTATTTATTGCTAAATATTTTTAAAAAGTGGTCAGGCGCACACTCACATTGTGGGACAGACAAGATGCCCCGCAGCGCCTCAGTGGTCCAGATTCCCGTTGTCCTGCCACAGCCCGCCCAGTGTGTTATATGCTTTAAATATCAGCAAATTAAGCCGGGCGTGGTGGCGCACGCTTGAAATCCCCGCGCTTGGGAGGCTGAGACAGGAGGATAGCACAGGTTCAAAGCCAGCCTCAGCTACTTAGTGAGGCTCTCAGCAACTTAGTGAGACCCTGTTTCCAAATAAAATATAAAAAAGGTCTGGAAGTATAGCCCGGAGGTAGAAAGCCCCTGGGTTCCACCCCCAGTACCACCACCACAAAAAAAAAAAAAAAAAAAAAAAAAAAAAAAATATATATATATATATATATATATATATATATATATATATAATCAGCAAACTAGCAAACTAATCCACAATGCAGGGATAAGTGGCCTCAAAATTACGACTGTCCGTGGAGGTCTTCCCTTACAAATAAACATTAAGTCATGAGTTTGCGAGACCCTAGTCCCCTTTCATATTCAGATATAAAGATGGGGAGCTCGCCAGGAAAGAAGTATTCTTTTTTTTTTTTTTTTTTTTTTGTGGGTCTGGGGATGGAACCCAGGGGCATTCGACCTCCGAGCTACACCCCCTTTCCTATTTTTTTTTTAAATTCTTTATTTTGAAACCGGGTCTCACTGAGTTGCAGAGGGCCTCACTATAAGTAACTGAGGCTGTCGGCGAACCATGATTCTCCGGTTTAGCCTCCCGAACGCTGGGATTACAAGCGTGCGCCACCATGCCCGGCTTAGGAAAGAAGTACTCTACATAACAGGTGCCTCCAACCCCAGACGGGGTCAGTCAGTTACTGGAGGTTTTTTTTTTTTTTTTTTTTTTTTTTCTTGTGGTACTGGGGATGGAACCCAGGGGCCTTCTACCTCTGGGCTACACTCCCAGACCTATTTTATATTTTTATTTGGAAACAGGGTCTTTTAAGCCAGCGCGGCTGGCTTCGAACCTGCGCGGTCCTCCTGTCTCAGCCTCCCTAGTGCGGGGATGACAAGCGTGCGCCACCACGCCCGGCTTTACTGGAGGTTTTTACAGAAATATCAATACCCCAGCTCAACTGTTACCATATGTAGGAAAACAAAAACAGACTCTCAATAGTCTTTAAACAAAATTATTACCCAAATTACACAGGAAGAGCAGGTTCTCCACTTGCAGCTCACTGCAGCCCCTACCCTCCTTTCATAGTTTTCTTTCCTTCCTTCCTTCCTTCCTTCCTTCCTTCCTTCCTTCCTTCCTTCCTTCCTTCCTCTTTCTTTCTTTTCTTTCTTTCTTTCTTTCTTTCTTTCTTTCTTTCTTTCTTTCTTTCTTTCTTTCTTCTTTTTTTGGCGGGTCTGGAGATGGAACCCAGGGGCATTCGACCTCCGAGCTTCACCCCCAGCCCTCTTTTTTATTCTTTATTTTGAAACAGCGTCTCACCAAGTTGCGGAGGGCCTCACTAAGTAGCCGAGGCTGTCCGCGAACCGCGATCCTCCCGTCTCAGCCTCCCCGATGCTGGGATGACAAGCGTGCGCCGCGGCGCCGGGCTTCTTCCTTGGTTTTCTTTCCTTAATCAAGGCCTCCGTCTCCTGACTGCCTCTCACATCCCTTCCACCGACTACTTTCTTTGTACCAAAATGGGACGACCGCCTTACAAACTACATTTTCAGTTCCTGATGTCCCGCTCTACCCAGCTGGTGCCCTCTCTCTCTGCTCTGCGCCCTCAGCTGCTTACCCTCATATCTGCAATCAAGCGCGCATACCGCCTTGCGCACACCTTCCAGATGGCACCTTGGTATACTCTCAAATGGTAGATGGACTCTCAAATGGTAGAGACTAACATCAGAAACCTCCATCAAATAATTGGTATAATGGGACCCTTTATAAAAATGTCCATAACTCCTCTCCTATGCCCGGAATACCCACGACCTGGGTTCCACAATTTACTCTGTTCTTCTTTTCGGAGGGACAGCAGACATACTCTGTTCCACAACCCCCCTTCACCACACGCCCCTCTGACAAAAGAGGGTCGTCTTCCCTCCTGTGATGGCCGGAGTGTCGCTGGCAGCGTCGCTCCTGGGTACGGGATGGGTGCGACCTCCCTGGGTAACAGTGTATCACAGCTTCAGCCCTTTCAAGTCGAAATGCAAGGTGCAATTTAAGAAACCGTCCACACCTGGCTTCTCAAAGGCCTGGACGTACTGACAGCTGGAAAGGGGGGGACTTGCATTTTCCTTCAGGAAGAACGTTGCAACTCTGTCAGTGACTCTCAAATGGTAGAGACTAACATCAGGAACCTCCATGAAGTAAACAGGAGCCTCCGTGGAGCCTCCTCGGGTTCCAGCTCTAGCTTCTGGGATTCTTTCAATCATCCCCTCTTAGAGACAGGAGGACGGCGCAGGTTCGAAGCCGGCCTCGCTGGCTTAAGAGACCCTGTTTCCAAATAAAAAATATAAAATAGGTCTGGGGGTGTAGTCCAGAGGTAGAAGGGCTTCCAGGAACCCCAGTACCACCAATAAATAAATAAATAAATAAAACAAAAAAAATAATAAAAAATAGGGCAGGGCGTGTAATTTGGAGGTAGGATGCTCCTGGGTTCCATCTCCAGTACTGCAAAAAAAGAAAAAATATATATACTATATATAAATATAAAGTATAATAAATATATAAAATAGATTTCTATATATTTATAATATGAACATAGAAAAAATAAATAAAAAAAGAAAAATATATATACTATATAAATATAAAGTATAATAAATATATAAAATATATTTCTATATATTTATAATATGAACATAGAAAAAATAAATAAAAAAAGAAAAATATATATACTATATAAATATAAAGTATAATAAATATATAAAATATATTTCTATATATTTATAATATGAACATAGAAAAAATAAATAAAAAAAGAAAAATATATATACTATATAAATATAAAGTATAATAAATATATAAAATATATTTCTATATATTTATAATATGAACATAGAAAAAATAAATAAAAAAAGAAAAATATATATACTATATAAATATAAAGTATAATAAATATATAAAATATATTTCTATATATTTATAATATGAACATAGAAATAAATAAATAATATATATACTATATATATAAATATAAAGTATAATAAATATATAAAATATATTTCTATATATTTATAATATGAACATAGAAAAAAATAAATAAAAATGGAGCCAGGCATGGTAGCACACACTTGTAATCCCAGTACTTGGGAGGCTGAGACAGGAGGATCACAGATTTGAGGACAGCCTCAGCAACTTAGTGAGACTCTGTTTTCAAAGTACAAATAAAAAGGGCCCAGGGTATAGCTCAGAGGTAGAATGCCCCTGAAGTCAATCCCTAGTACACACCCACACACAAAAAAGTTATTTCTAACTTTTTGTTCCCCAGAGTAATTAATAGTTTATAATTATATGTTTAATGTATTTATTAATTATTAAATTATAATTAATAATTGCATATGGAGTACATTGCGATGTTATAATGCAGGTAGACACTGTAGAATGATTAAATCGAGCCAATTAACATGTCCATCATCTCAGATATTCTTTATTTTATTATTTTGTGTGGGGAGAACATTTAACATCTTTGTTAATAATGCATTATTAGCTGGGCTTTGCTGAGGCTATCCTCGAACTTGGGTTCCTTTTGTCTCAGGGTCTTAAATTCTGGGATCACAAGCTTGCACCACCATGCCCGGCGATATTTTATTTTTATTTAGAAATAGAGTCTCGCTAAATTTCTGAGGTCCTCACTAAATTGCTGAGGCTGGCCTCAAACCTGTCATCCTCCTTTTCTCTGCCTCCCAAGCACTGGGATTACAGGCTTGTGCCACCACGCCCAGCTGCCCGGCGGCTAAGTCTTCTCTGTTGTGACCAGTGCTGCCGTCATCATCTTGTTTTAGCTTGTTTGTACAGAGGAGTGACTATTTACCGATAGTAGATGCTGTAATTATATACTTGTCTATTTATTTGTGTTTTTTTATTTGGCTAATGTTTATTTCTCCTGTTAAACTATAAACTCCAGGAGGGTAGGAATGGGATTGTTTGTGCTTCCCTGTTTAATTACTATCCCGCCAAGTTGCTTGGGAGAAAGGAGTGGTCATTGCGTTCTTACCCGGTGAATCAGGCTGTCCGGCCAGCCCGGCCACCGTGTGGATTCCATCCTGCTATCCTGACCGTGAGCTCTGACTTGTTTGGTAAAACAGATTTTCACACAGGGCCGTAAAGGATGGTTCGTATTGAGTGGGTTTGGGGAAAGATCTGGGCTAAGAATAGGGGCCCAGGAAAGCCAGTGAAGAGGCTACCACAGGCCAGAAGCAGATAAGGATGCGAGGACAGGGAGGCCGGGGTAACCTGGGCGGGGTCGCAATCAAAGGATCTGTGAGGTTTCCTAACTGCTCTGCCAGGTGAAGCCGGGACCAGGGAAAGCTGATAGCTCTCTTTCCAGTTACTAGAACTGGTACTCCACAGCCCGGGGCGCGGCTGGGGGTGAGGGTGCAAGGCTGGGGCAGGGTGCAAGGTTTGCTAGTGTCTGCTCGGGGAGGGGAGAGACGTGACGGCTTTGTTTTGTTTTGTTTTGGTATTGGGGATTGAACCCAAGGGGCATTCTACCTCTGAAACACATCCCCAGCCAGCCAGATTACACACACACACACACACACACACACACACACACACACTGGTGGTACTGGGGTTCCTGGAAACCCTTCTACCTCGGGCTACACTCCCAGACCTATTTTTATGTTTTTATTTGGAAACAGGGTCTCTTAAGCCAGTGAGTCTGACTTCGAAACCTGCGTGATCCTCCTGCCCCTGCCTCCCAAGTGCTGGGATTACAAGTGTGCGCCACCACGCCCAGCTGAGACCCTGGGTTTAAAATAAAAAAATAAAGCTGGGTGTGGTGGCACAAGCCTTTAATCCCAGTACTTGGGAGACTGAGACAGGAGGATCATAGGTTTAGGATAGCCTCAGCAAGCAGGAAGACTCTTAACCTAGTGAGACCCCATTCCCAAAAACAAATAAAAAGTTGGGCTGGGGGTGTAGCTTGGAGGTAGAAAGCCTCTGGGTTCAGTTCCTAGCAGCACGCACGCGCACACACACACTTACACACACAAGAAAGAAAGAAAGAAAGAAAGAAAGAAAGAAAGGATAAAATAAAATATAACATCAGTAAGCCGGGCGTGGTGGTGCATGCTTGTAATCCCCGCGCTTGGGAGGCTGAGACAGGAGGATCGAGGATCGCGCAGGTTCGAAGCCAGCCTCAGCTACTGAGTGAGGCTCTCAGCAACTTAGTGACACCCTGTTTCCAAATTGAAAAAAATAGGTCTGGGAGTATAGCCTGGATGTAGAAAGCCTCTGGGTTCCACCCTCAGTACCACCAAAAAAAAAAAAAAAAAATGTTATATATGTTATATAATATATATATATATATATATATATATATATATATATATATATATATCAACAGTTAGAATTGTATTGTAGCTTGGAGATAGAACGCCCCTAGCTTCAGACCCCAGTACAATGAATGAATGAATCAATAAATAAATAGCCGGGCGTGGTGGTGTACGCTCGTAATCCCAGCATTTGGGAGGCTGAGACAGGAGGATCGCCATTTGAGGACAGCCTCAGCTACTTAGTGAGGTCCTTTGCAACTCAGTAAGACCCTGTTTCCAAATAAAGAATAAAAAAACAGGGCTGGGGATATAGCTTGGAGGTAGAATGCCCCTGGGCTCCATCCCCAGTACTGCCAAAAAAAAAAGGAAATCAACAGGTGATGGTAACTCACTGGGATGAAGATTGACAGGACCCCAGGTCACGCAGCCGGGCAGGCTCCTCAGAGCAGCGCTGGCTCTCTGACCGTTCTCATAGCAGGGGGAAGAGACCTTGAGCCAGAAGTTCCGGGAGTCCCACTTCTTCACGGCCATCTTGTCCAATCAGAACAGGATCGAAGCATATTTCAATTATTTATTGAAATAAGTTCAACCCATATTTCAATTATTTATTATGGTGGGTGGATTGAGCCCAGGGGTCTACAGCTTAGCTACACTCTAGTCTCTGTTTAGTTTTAATTTCATTTCCCATTTCTTTTCTGTGGCTTCTCTATTCTTGGGGCATAAAATAAAGTCTTACTAGGATATTTGGACTGGGGATTGAATCCAGGGGTGTTGTACCTCCCAGCTACATCCCCAGATCTTTTTTTTTTTTTTTTTTTTTTTTGCGGGTCTGGGGGTGGAACCCAGGGGCATTCGACCTCCGAGCTACACCCCTGCCCTATTTTTTTATTCTTTATTTTGAAACAGGGTCTCACTGAGTTGCAGAGGGCCTCACTAAGTAGCCGAGGCTGGCCACAAACTGCGATGCTCTGGTCTCAGCCTCCCAATGCTGGGATTACAAGCATGCGCCACCACGCCCTGATCCTAGATCTGTTTTTTGTTTGTTTTGAAACAGGGTCTCACTGAGCTGCAAGGGGCTTCACTAAGTAGCTGAGGCTGTCCTCGAACCACGATCCTCCTGCTTCAGCCTCCCAGATGCTGGGATGACAAGCGCGGGCCATTACGCCTCGCTTCAGACTTGAATTTTGAAAAGATCACAGTGACTGTTTAGAGATGTGATTGTCTCTAAACATGAGACGTTAGACTTGGAGTCTACAGTTAGAAATAACATTTGGGCCTTGGGGGAAGAGGTCTAGGTGGGAAATAGGGAGACATCATAAACGTAGGAGCCTTCAGTGGAGAGATGGCATTTGAACACGAAACCACGTGAACGGGTTAAGAGGCGCAGGAAGAGGCCCTGTGATATTGGCATATTTGGAGAAAGGTCAGGTTACGGAGTTGACAGAGAGCAGCCGGCAGGACCCAGGGCAGCCGGGAGGGCTGGGCGCCCCCTTTCACGGAGGGACCAGCGCCACCCTATCAAGTGCTTGGGATGCACGAGGAGGGTGGAGAATTCAGCGCCCAGTGTTTTTCCTCCACTGCTGGAGTAGAGCCCAGTCCTCGCCCGGTCTCTCCCGAGTCCTGCCTCCAATTCCTTGTTCTCTGTCCTCAGACGGTCCTTGCTACCTGGGTCCCAGACACACCAGCCGATAGCCACTGTGCCTTTTTTTTTTTTTTTTTTTTTTTTTGTACTGGGAATTGAACCCAGGGGCATTCTACCTCTGAGTTTTATTTTTTCTTTTGCAACAGGGTTTCAGCCGGGCGTGGTGGTGCGCACTTGTAATCCCAGTTCTCTAGAGGCCAAGGCAGGAGGATGGCAGTTCACAGCCAGCCACAGCTACCTAGTGAGGCCCTCTGCGACTTAGTGAGAACTTGTTTCAAAATAAAAAAATAAAATATAGGGCTGGGTGTATAGCTCGGAGATAGAATGCCCCTGGGTTCCATCCCGGTTATGTAGGAATAAAAAAAAGAAAAGAAACAGGGTCATACTAAGTTGCAGAGGGCCTCACTAAGTTACTGAAGCTGTCCTCAAACCTATGGTCCTCCTTTCTCAGTCTCCAAAGTATTGGGATAAAAGGATGTGCCACCATGCCCAGCTTATTTTTGTATTATTATTATTGTTATTATTATTATTATTATTATTATTATTATTATTTGTAGTACTTGGAATAGAACCCAGGAGCATTTTACCTCCAAGCCACACTCCCCCCAACCCTAATTTTTTATTCTTTATTTTTGAAACAGGGCTCACTGAGTTGCAGAGAACCTAAATAAGTAGCTGAGGCTGGCTACGAACCACGATCCTCCTGTCTCAGCCTCCCAAGTACTGGGATTACAAGCATACACCCCCATACCTGGCTCAAAACGGGGTCTTGCTAAGTTGCTGAGGCTGGTTTTGAACCTGGATCCTTCTGGATCCTCCATTTCTGCTTCCCAAGTACTGGGATTGCATATGTGCACCACCAGGCCCGGCTTTCCTCTTTATGTCTTGTTATCAGACTTTCTGGAGGTGGTCTCTGCTTTTCAGGGATCCCCAATCTAAAAGAGCATCTCCCCCTGGGTCGCAAAGGTACCTTTGTGTGTTCTTGGCCTCAGTGCTGGCCCCAGAAAATGCTCAGCCCCCAAGCTTTACACAGAGAGTCTCAGGAAATTCTCCGGAGTCTCGGAGTCTCGTAGAAATAGCAATATTATTTCTATAAGACAAAGAAGCCACGCGTGGTGGCGCATACTTGTAATCCTAGTACTTGGGGGACAGCCTCAGCTACTTAGCGAGGCCCTCTGCGACTTAGTGACAGCCTGTTTCCAAAAAAAAAAGAACAAAAAAAGAATAAAAAATAGGGCTGGGGGTGTAGCTTGGAAGTAGAATGCCCCTGGGTTCTATCCCTGATGCCACAACACACACACACACACACACACACAAAAAAAAAAAAAAGATGGAGAAGTAGGGTTTGGTAGCACACGCCTTTAATCCTACTGCTTGGGTTAAGACTGGGTGGGTGATATCTTGTTCAAAGCCAGCCTCAGAAGCCTGATTAAAAAAAAAAAAAAAAATAGGGTTGAGGGTGTGTAGCTCGGAGGTAGAATGCCCCTGGGTTCAACCCCCAGTACCCCCCATACACACACACACACAAAGAAATAACCATATTATCCCTATCTTCGCCAAGTTCACCGTGCTCTTTTATAGATAAGGAAACCTAAACCTAAGAGATGAAATAACATTTTAGGATTATGCATCTCTTAAGTGATAAAACTAGGGTATTTGAGCACAGAAAATTGGAGAGAAGATGGTTGTGTGTGTGTGTGTGTGTGTGTGTGTGTGTGTGTGTGTTTATGGTACTGGGGATTAAACCCAGGAGTGTTCTACTTCTAAACTATATCCCCAATACTTTTAGTTTATTTGTTTATTATTATTATTTTTATTATTATCTTTATTGTTATTTTTTGTGGTACTGGGGATAGAACCCAGGGGCATTTGACCTCTGAGCTACCACCCCCACACTATTTTAAATTCTTTCTTTCTTTCTTTCTTTCTTTCTTTCTTTCTTTCTTTCTTTCTTTTTTTTTTTTTTTGCGGGTCTGAGGATGGAACCCAGGGAAATTTGACCTCCGAGCTACACTCCCAGCACTATTTTTTATTCTTTATTTTGAAACAGGGTCTCACTAAGTTGTGAGGGCCTAAGCAGCTGAGACTATTTGCAAACCTGGATCCTCTGGTCTCAGCCTCCTGAATGCTAGGATTGCAAGCGTGCATCACCATGCCCCACTTATTATTATTATTATTATTATTATTATTATTATTACCATTATTACTGTTTTTGTGTGTATGGTACTGAGAATTGAATCCAGAAACATTTTACCTATAAGCTATACCTCTAGCCCTTTTTTAATTCTTTTGTTTTGAAACCGGGGGTCTGGATAGTTTGCTGAGGCTGTCCTTGAACCTGTGACCTTTCTGTCTCAGCCTATAAATCACTGGGATTACAGGCGTGCACCACCACCACTCCCTGCTGGAGAAGATTTTTTTTTTTTTAATCTACTGGGGATTGAATCCAGATCCATTCTAAGGTCTGAGCTGCACCCCCAGCCCTTTTTTATTTTTGTCAGAAGCGAGATCTGGCTTTGCTGCTGAGAGTTTCACTACTTGGGGAGGCTGGCCCCAAACCTACAATCCTCCTGTCTCAGCCTCCCAAGTAGTGAGATTACAGGTGTGCACCGCCACATCCTGCCTGTGAAGATGTTCTCCGTCGGGCATCTTCTGTCAGGGAGTTTGGGGAAAAGAAAGGACAGGAGTTATTTTCCTGGAGAGAATGCCAACGGGTGCCAGGTGGAGGGAAGGCCCTAGTCACAGGAGGCAGGGTGGCTGAGAGCGGTGGGGCCTGCTTAGGCATGAGGCTGCAGTCGGTAAGGGCCAGATGTGCGGGGCTGGGGAAGCCAGCCGCCAAGTTGTTCTTTTTCCCCCCAAGGCACTAGGAAGCCATTAAGCAGGGTGGTGGCATGATCTGGTATCTCCTGTAAAGCCTTCTTGTGTTAGGGTGGGGAAGGCCCTGAGACAAACCGAGGAAGGGCTAAGCAAGGAGAAACCTGGCCTTCCTCGCTTAGGGACTGGGGGATGGCAGGTGCTGGTGCCCTGGCCTTGGTGTGAGTTAAGAGACAGAATAACTAGTCAGAGTGGGGCTGGAGTGAGGCAGAGACATCGGGCTTGCTGATGTGCGGGGATGAAGTGTCATTTAACTTCAGGTTTGGATGGATGGAGAATGGTTCTGTTTATTGGGATGATGGGTGGTAATGGGATTTCAGTGAATGTTAACCGTCTCCCATCCTATAGCTCCTCCCCTGGCATCCCCATTGGGTGTAGAAAGCTTTGGAGAGGTGATTAGAGTGTTTGTGACACGTGAGATCATTAAGGAAGTTGACCGGAACATTTTTTTGAGTGAAGTCAACTTTGGAAAACTATCCAGAAAGTTCTAAGGGAGATGCCAGCCCTGCTTCCCGATGGGGGTGGGGGGGAACAAACTTGCCAAAGGGCCAGTTAAAATCAAACCCTGTTCTTCACCGTACTGAGATTACTTTATTCAATCAAGTCCGGGATTATATCTAAACCTCTATTTAAATTGAGCTTTATGCCTGGCCCCTCCCTTTCTGGTTTGCTTTTTAAAACCAGCATTCACATCTTCCCGTATTGTTCCAGCCAGGTGGACGGGCTCAGGAGCTCCTGAGGTTTCCAGGTGCTGCCTTCCTCCGGAAAGGTAATTTCTGCTATTTTTTTTTTTAAATCATCTATTATAATGATATTTTCTTTTTTGGAGGTTGAAGATTGTAATGACTTGAGGGGGTCGGATTGGAGAAACTAAACAGAAAAGGAAGAGCCGTGTTTCCTGGGGTTGTTATTCCTGCTTAATTCGGTGCATTGAATCTTGTTAAAAGGGCGGTCCCTGCTCCCTTCTCAAATATCTTTTGTAGTTGGCAAATACGGGCCGGTTTGCCTAACTTTTTCGTTTCTTTTCCTGCTGAGTCCTCGCTGCAGTATTTCAGGTTTGCCTGCTTTCTGAACACTGAATTCTTTTACCTCCAGTATCTATGTTGGCTCCATTTCAGCTCTAGGGATTTACACACAGTCTCCAAATTTTTTTAAAAAAAAATAATAGTTCTATAGTAAAATAAAAAAAATCCTGGTGGGAGAAGATCATACCAAATTCTGTACTTCTCATTAAGTCTCAAAAGATGATTTTAATCACTAATGGATAATATAGCAAGCCAGAAAGGGTATTTTTGTTATTACATTCAAGAAAGCTGGGACCAGGCAGGGTCTGGAGAGAAAAAAAAAAATCCCATGTTAGCCCCACAAAGGGGCCTGATAGCGCCCAGATGAAATCAGAGATAATGGTGTGATTTTTATAGGTGCACATTGGGAACTGTGTCTTAAGCAGGGCCTGTTGGGGTAATTGTGAAAAACAGGTGAGGCTGATGTTCGTCATAGTAAAAGGAAGCCAAGTGGGGGCTCTTTCTCCCTTTTCTCCGAATACCACGGGCAGATCTCCGGCTCCCCACCGAAGGGACATTTCTGCCGAGTTCCCCTTTGTTTTCGTGGCTGGGCGTCTTGAAGCACCTGATTTTCTCCCTGATAGTCTAGCAGGGAGGGAGGGCGAAGCCGGATTACGTGTGGGCGGAGCTGAGGCCAGAAAGACCAACGTTCCATTTTCAATTTCCACCGGGTGCAAGAATTCGAGTATCTTTGCTCTGATTATGAAGCCAAAATATTCCTAGGGCTCTCCTGTGACGTGTGGAGTTTCCATTAAGAGAGAGAGAGAGAGAGAGAGAGAGAGAGAGAGAGAGAAAGAAAGAAGGTGGTTTTAACTGCACCCCCCCCCCCATATAATCCGAGGTAGGAGCCTCCACTTTTGGCCTCGAAGAAATGTGTCTCCGCAGACACCCTCCCTGCGAATTTAGACGACCCCGAGTCCTTTGGGAAACATACCATGTAGTCGCGACCCAGCAGTCACCGGCAGGATTCTGCAACGATTTTCCCAGTTTTCTTGGCACTCCTCCAGGAGTTAAGGCTCTTTGTAATTCTTTGCTAAAACATCAGTATCAGATAGAAAAACTCTTAGCAGATAGCTCAGTTAACCCAGTTCTCTTTCAAAAAAAAAAAAAAACTACTACCTAAGTTTTTTTTTTAGGGGGGAGGGGAGGGAGGAGAAACAGTAATTAACTATATGATGCGACAAAGTCGTGGCTTTGTGAGGACATAGAAAAAAAAAAAACAACAACCCCCTCAAAAAGTAAAAAATAACAAAAACAAAAACAAAACACAACAACAAAAACCAACGAGTTTTTGCTCCAAAAATGATTCAGTAGCAACAAGGTCTTAGCGCCAGCCTCATTGTCCTTCGTGAAAACGATTGTCTGTCAAAATATTTGATGGTTGCCCGGTTCCTACTGAAAAGTTTGGACTTTGGGCTCCATTTTGACCCTGGGATTTTTTTTTTTCTTTTTCTTTTTAAAAACTATCGGCGCTATTGTTTACAGCATCCAAGAGTTCAAAGGTTACCCATTAACTGTAGAGTGAGGCTTCGCTTAGGGTAAGGCTCAACCTGGTTGCCCCAGTTTATCGCTTCTTTTGTAGCTGGGCTCGGCTGTCGTTTGTTTTGATAAAAGTTACGTGAAGTTTCTTGCTCGTGAAGAGTATACTTCTGAACTGTTTTCGGGTGTGAATATTCACCAGGCTTTCACACATGCTTTATGGAAAGGTATCTGTCTTTTGTGAGTCAGGGAACTCTTAATCCTAAAAATAGTCAACATCCATGTACTGGAATTTAAAAAAAAAAAAAACAGTTCTGGCCTAAGGATCTAATTTTGGCACTGCTAATTAATTAATTGATTCACTTCCTTTTTAAAACAGACTAAGCAGACCCTATGTGGGGTTAGTCGTTAGATATAAAATGACTTCAAAATATGACCCTAAGCAAATCCTTCCCCTTCCATAGGCTGTCTTCTGGAATTCCTTTCCCTATTTATTAAGGATTGCGTTACTCACCAGTTCCGGATCCCCCCCCCCCCTTTGGTAGTGCTTTGGTTTTTTCCCCCTTTTCTTTCGATTTAGGAAATAGGTATTTTCAGTGCTTTTCTTATGTTTTTAAGGGATTACATTTTGGATATATTGAAGACCAGTTTTTAAAAAGACAAACTTGGCTATTTTTTTTTGTAGCCACTTGCCTGGATCCATTACACATTTGCATTCATTTGCATTTTGGAGAAGAAAATTAGTGGATGTGTTTGTGGCGTTCGTGGTTCTTGGGGGGGGGGGGGTCTGTTAAACTAGGAGGATCTCCCGGCCTGTAGGATCTTCGCCTTTTCCTGTCTTTTCTTCCTTTGATCCTTCTTGTTAGCACGGAAGAAGGCAGTTGGGAAATGATTTAAATGACTTGGGTGTAGAAAGGGGAGGGAGAAAGGCTAGTTTTTGTTTTTGTTTTTTTTTTTGTCCGTACTTTCAGCCTAGTTTCATCCGACAAGATTGCCATCAAAACTAATAGATCCTTGGAACTTGGGCCAAACTTAGAAACCTGAAATTATAACAGCGACGCGAGGCCGGCGCCTTCCGAACGAGGTGGGGGGGGGGATAAGAAACGACCCTTAAAGCTTTACGAAGAGTCCCAATTTAAAGAGAACACTTTCGGATCGTCTCATCTCCTTGACCTTCCCCGTACTTGCAGAAAGGCTGGGGAAGAAGTGCTTTGGGGACACCGACACTGTCCAGCCCTCCCCGCGCCCGGGGCCGGGGGAGTTTTTTTTGTTGTTGTTTGCTGGTAATTCGGGGCGACCCGGGAGCGGCTCCGCGCCCCTCCCCTCGCCGGGGCGCACCTTGCGCGGGAGGGGGCGGCGCGGCGGGGCCGGCGGCTCTGCGCCTGCGCGGCGGCCCGCGCCCCCTCCGCGGGTACCTGTCACTGGAACCGCCGCGGCGCGGGCGGGCGGGCCACGTTGGGCGGATGGCGGGAGCGGGGACGCGCGTGCGCGTGCGCGAGGGCGCGCGCCCGCGGCGGGGGCGGGGCCGGCGGGGGCGGGGCCGGGGCGCGCCTGCGCAGACCACGTGGGCGGGGGCGTGGCGGGGGCGTGGCCGCGGCGGGCGCCGGCGGGGGCGGGGCGTCGGCGCGGCGGGCCGGGGGCGGCGCAACAGCTGCTCCCGGCACTTTCTGCCCCAACAGTCCCCCCGCGCCGGACGCCGCGCCGGCGGCTCTAGGGACCCCGCGCTGCGCTGTGCCCGCGCGGACGAGTAGGGGGCGCCCGCGCCTCGCCCCGTGCGCACCCCGCCCCGCTCACCTTAGCCCCGCGCCCGAGGTGAGCCCGGCCCCCAGACCCTCCGGCGGGGGCGGGGGTGGGGGGCGCCGCTTTGCGGGGGAGGGTCTTCCGGGCCGAGGCCTCGCCCCCCCGGGGGCCCCCGAGTGTTTTGGGGGGCCGGGCGCGGGCCCGGGGGTCCGCACAAAAGGCCGCCCGCGCCCACCCCGCGCCGCCCGCCCCGACCCCGCGGCCGGCGGGGGGGCGAGCCGGCACGGCGCCCGCCCAGCCCCGGAGCGGAGCCGGGGCGGGGGGCGGCGGGGCCCCGGGCCCGGCAAGTTGCGGAGCGCCAAAACAATGCGCCCTAACAGGCGTCCCCCGCAGACAATGGCCGCGCCGCGGACCCCGGCCCGCGCCCACCCCCGAGCCCGGGCGGCGCGCGGCCAGGGGTTTGCGGCCCCCGCCCCCCCTTGGAGTTTTTTTTTGGGGGGGAAACAGACAGACAAAAAAACTTCTAATTGCCCCGTAAACTCCGAGCCGAGAACGTCCCGGAGCCCGGGTTCTGGCGGCGGGGTGGGGGCGCCCGCGGCCGAGGTGCCCGCCGCCCCCCGCGCCCCCGCTCGGGTTTAAAGGGAAGTTGTGCGGGGGGCGGGGGCGCCGGCCGGGGTCTCGGCTGCACCCTGCGTGCGGCCCCCGACGGGGCAGGGGATGGGGCGTGGGCTGGGTCCGCCCCAGGGCGCGGGGTCCCGGGACCCCCTCTTGGGGATGGGGCCGCCCCCGCCGGGAAGCCGCGTTCCGGGGCGGGTGGGGCGGTGGGGGCGGGGAGCCCCCGGGGTTCGGTTACTGGGATAGGGAAGCCCCCCCGCGGCCCCTCGGGACCCAGCCCCGCGGCCTGCTCACCCTGGGGCCCCCTTTACAGCCCTCCGCCCCTCCCTCCAGGAAAGGGTAGCCGGGTCCAGGCTTAGAGTTGGGGCTGTTTGACTTTGAAATTCCTGGAGCCTCGGTTTATCTTTCTGAATCAGCCTGGGCCGAAGCCCCGGGCATTCCTCCACACTGACCAGGGAAGGGGCGGTCGCAGGGGTCCCCGGGCCACCCTTTCGGGGGCGGTGCGTTCTTGACCGCCGAGGGTGCCCACCACCCGTGGAGTTTCCTCGCTGGAGAACCAGGAAGCTGTGTTGGACGAAGCCTAGGACCGATTTAGTTCAGGTTGATTCAATGATGTCTCCTGGCTTTCGAGTCGGTTCAATCTCCGACTTGACCCGAGATTAATGGGCTCAACCCAGGCGGGGCCGGCCCGCAGCTGCGGCCTGGGCCTGGCGTCCAGCGGGGTCCGGGCCTGCCCTGCCCTTTGTCAGGAAGTCCGTTCTCAGCCCTCACTGCACTTCCCCAGAAGTGGACGGGCCGCCTTGGGTATCAGACGAGCCTCAAAATGCTAGATTTTAGAATACTTTGACGGTGAGTCATAGATTGCGTTTCTGAAAAAGCTTTATGTGTCCGGAGTGTCAAGTGCAGCGTCATAAGCTAATTGCTCTTTGCCTAAAAAAAAAAAAAAAAAAAGAAAAAAAAATATATATATAACAGTCAAACCACTAGTTTGTGCTTGCTGAGTTAATGTGTGCTAAGAACTTCAAGGTGTGTCCTTAAACGGTGGATGGCTTTTTCCTTCTGAGAAGGCATGTTTACTTAAGATACTGTTTTCTTCGGGGTTCTGGAGGCCGTTGGAGGGTTTGGGGTTTTGTCTTTTAAGTCGTGATGTTTTAGTCGAACCCCTCCTCCCGCCATGGCTGCTAATTTTACATCTGTTATAGGTGCTACACGCAAGAGGCAGGGACTCCCTTAAAACCCGTCCTCAGTAGTTACACGACGAGAGCTCTAACTTATTCGCGTTAGGATCGGGTTAGCAATCTGGTTGGTTGAGATTTTCCTTGGTGTGAGGAGGATTGCTAGTCTTTAGACTGGTGGCTATTTGCATACAGGAGGAGGAAGTAGGAGCTGATGACTTCTTGGTGAAGGGCACGGGCTTTTCTTCAGTGGCTGACTTCTTTCAGTCCTTTTATCTTCAGGATACCTTCCTACCGCTTTGCAGTTTGACCTTTGCTGTTTTTTTTTTTTTTAATAACGTGTGAGAACGAAGTTTAGAATCGTCTTGAGTTCATACAATTCCCTTTCACTTCTTACTTCAAAAAAGGAAGTAAGATGCCACTTAGAAAAAAACTTTTAGAAGAAATTTCCCCCCTTTACCCTGAAGAATCTATTTTGATTATCGCTCCCCCCCCAGGTGGTAGGGGGGCAGAAGTTTGACTTTGGCTCCCTTTCTCTAGGGTGGGGAGGATTTGCATTTTCTTGTAATCCTCCATTTTTGGCAGTGAAACTTGAGGGAGGAATGGGAACCCTTTATCCCCTTCCAGTGGGCTTGTTTGAGAGGAGATCTGAAAATAAGACTTAATTACCAAGTCACTTACAAACTGCTGAAATAATTAAGGGATACAATGGCCTGGCCCTTCGTCTATCTCCTCATTGCAGATAAAGGCTAATCACTTTTTTCTCTTTGCACATTTATTACGAAATGGTATGTTTCTGCCGCAGCAGGGCTGCCATTTCCCAACCCGGAGTGCTCCTTCTGAGGTGCTTGATTGGGGGGGGTCCCCAAAGACGGGCTTTACCAAGGTCCTCTTTCTCTCCCAGTTGTCACTGACGTGATATTGGTTGGTAAGAACTTCTGAGTAGTTTTAATGACCCTTGACTGCCTAAAAGCTTCTTGAAAATAGGATCGACTCTTCTGAAAAAATAAGTGACTAGGACTTCCTAATGTGCCATGTGAAGTTTTGTTTTGTTTCTGAAAAGAGATTAGGATTTTAAAAAGGTTTTATATGAAGCTTTGTTTCTATTTGTCTCCCCCCCCCAAAAAAAAAAATTGAGTATCGATAGATCAGCTCCTGCCTGCCGGTGTGCCCGTGTGTTGAGGGTTTCGAGGTTGCTGGGTCGGGTTTGCTAAGTGGTTCCTCTCCTGATTCCCATCTCAGTGTGACCCCCGAAGCAGCGTGTTTGATAAATAAATTGGGAAGGTGAGGACAGCAGCGATGTTTCCAAGCATTACGGTTACAAGGAGGAATGAAAAATTTATACACTGGCCAGGAGCCCGGGAGATGAAAATAGATGTAATGAGATTTCAGGTTAACTGAATACAATTGGAATTAAGTTATTACAACCGGAAGGTATGGGAGAGTTTTGAAATTACTGAGTATTAAAAAATAAAAACCTCGGAGGAACGTATAGAACAGCCATCAGAAGGGAACTAAAGGGGTCCCAGCCATTAAATATTCTTAAGCTTTACAGTGAAGGTTTAGTTACAGCCTGTAAATTAAATTTGTGCCAGTGGAGGAGTCTTAGATCCACACCTCAGCTCCAGATTTTGGGGGGGAAGGGTGTTAACTAGTTTAAAAGCACGTGAGGGAGTGGATTACACAAAGACAGCAGGAAATGTCTTCAGTGTGGGTGTGGGAAGCCTGATTATTGAATAGATGGCAATGGCCCCGTGGGGGGGCAGTATAAAAACTTTTCTGAAATGCTGGCTTTTCACAGTAAGGTGATCTGGATTACTGTTCTCCAGGCCGGAATAGAGTTGGGGCAAATTTGCAGTGGTATTTGGGGCAAAGGTTTTTGAGTTGAGACCATGAGGGCCGATAGAAATCGGGCTTTAAGGAAGTGGAGGGGCGATGGCTTCCTACCCCGGGCTCCCCGTGAAGCTCAGCTCTTACCCGGGCCTCTCTTCCAAGTAAACAGGGGGAAGCCCCTGTCAGCCAGCTGCCAGCGCAGATTACCCTTTTCCATCTAATTTGGGAATGCTCGTTAAACGGCTTTACATTTGGGCATTTGTTGACCGACTGTCCTAAACATCCCCATTACTTCCTGCCCAGGGTATCAACAGAACTTGAGTTACTGGAACTTTGGGGCCAGTTTGGTAATTGTATGATAAAGTTGAGAAATAAAATTACTAAATCTGAAAAGACAGCTCAGTAAGCTGTATGGGAGTGAACTCGGTTTCCTCTGTCTCCCTCTTAGGCTCTCCCGGTCTCTGACCCACATTGTCCTGGAGGCGGGCTCGGCTTTAAGGGGTTTGGGTCCTGTTCTCCTGTATTGGTGTTTATTATGTTCTAGTCTGCAAACCTTTCAAATGTAAGATGTAATTAAATGGACTGGAATTGTAGGCTCCAGCTAGGTTTTGTTCTTTATTCACCATTAGGAGAAATACTTTTTACTTTTCTCCCTTTCTTAACCTTTTCTACCTCTTGTACCAAATCAGGATAACTTAAAAATTTAGTTATACCAGAAGTTTTTTTTTTTTTTTTTTTTTTTTTAGGGCTGGCGGTGGTAGTAATCAGTGGATGTCTCATCACTTTTTAGTTTATTATATACATTCATTTAATTATTTAAAGGAGATGTTTTCTTCTGAATTTGGAAAGGTGGCTTGAAAGAGCCAGATGTACGATTTTATTGCATATTCTACAAAAGATCGGAATGGAGATACTCAAAGTCAAAGAAAGAGATCAGGGCTTACGGGCGTTTCCATTAGTAAAACTGGCTCTGATTGGACATTCCTCATCGGGCCTTTTGAAAAGAGCGGTGTTGTATGTAGTGTCGGGTGCAGGGTGGGCCTAGACACTTGTGTATATGTGTACATGTACACAAACACATGCCCAGTGTGTTCTTTGTAGAGTTGAGAGTGGAGAGTTTGTTTACATTTGCTCAGCTTCCCCCTTGGTTGCTGTTAGGCCCATCAAATCTTTTCACAAGAAGTAGTAGAAAGTCAGTTGCTAGCGGTGGGTATCAGTCTTCAAAATGAACACTTCTTACAGCTCTCTTTCTCAGATCAAGATGGAAGTGTGAGGAACCAGCTTCCAGAGCAAAGTACCCGTTACTATTGATAATATTGAAACTAAAACTATGACGTAGGACTTGGAGTTCTTATTAAAGTCTCTTTAGCACACCTTAAATAATTTGAGACAAATGGGGGAGTTTCTAATTATGATGTTCAAGCATATTTTATAGCAATTTGATCTCATGCAATTCAGAACGCAGCAGTTATATATAATAAAAGAAAAAAGGAGAGGGCGCGCGTCTGTGGGTCTTCCCAAGCTTTGCCTCTGGGGTAGCCTCCGAGGAGTCTCCTGCCTGTGATAACCTGGGCTTCAGTGCTGAATTTAAACTCGAAACACTTTACTCCGTCCTCCTCTTAGCTGAGAGCGCCTCGCTGCAGCGTGTGCAGGGAGCTCGGCTGGGCGCTTAGCGCGCACGTGCAGCCTGGGCCATCCCCTTAAGTAGTGCTGAAGGGTTTTCAGGTTTTGATTGCTGTTGTAGACTACTATGTATTTTTCTCCTTTTGTCGGGTTAAGAAAAATAGCGTGTGTAAACCGTAGAGGAAGACTTGCAGCTTCCTGTGTAGAATTTGGAGATAAATTTGTAGTTTTAAAGGGTGCAAAAGAATTGGCTAGAGCAGCAGTTTAATAGATTTTTTTTTTCCCCTGGTACTAAAGTTTGGACCCAGTTTTGCCTCTGAACTATGCCCAGTACTTTTTTAATTTTTTGTTTTGAAACAGGGTCTCGCTAGGTTGCTGAGGCTGGCCTCAAACCTGCACCACTCCTTTCTCGGCCCCCAGGTCCTGGGGTTGCAGGTGTGCGCCGCCATGCCTGCCAGTAGGATACCTTTACAGTCACCTATTTGGCCACTTCCTAACCTGGAGGACAGTAGGATTTTTATGTGTTTTTTTACAGTTATTAAGGACTTAGACGACCTTGCGCCTCCCTGAACGGGGCGGCGAGGCAGGCCTGCTGTTGGCCCCCACGCTGCTGCTGTGCGTTTGCTTAATTGTATGAACCTCGCAGAATGTGCTCATTTAAAGATCTACAGGTATGTTGCCGGGCGTGGTGGCGCATGCTTGGAATCCCTGCGCTTGGGAGGCTGAGACAGGAGGATCGCATGGGTTCTAAGCCAGCCTCAGCTACTTAGTGAGACCCTGTTTCCAAATAAAATATAAAATAGGTCTGGTAGTGTAGACCGGAGGTAGAAAGCCCTGGGTTTCACCCAGTACCACCAAAAAAACAAAAAACAAAAAAAAAACCAAAAAAACCCCAACCCCCCCAAAATACAGGTAGTAGTGGAGTTCATGGTGGTTCCAGTCACAGATCAGTCTCAGTGGCAAAAGAATGGCAGATGTTCTAGGCAGCTGAGGCAGAATGCTTCTTAATGAATTTCTAAGCTTATGTGATGTGTTAAGTATACTTAAGTAACCACAGTATAGTCTCAACCCTAGTATTCTTTTAAACTGTATTATTGCATTGGATAAGCACTTGTCTCAGGTACCTTGGGGCAAAGGGCTAAAGGTTAAGCTCTGTTGTTTCAGCGGGGCGTGGTGGTACACGTAATCCCAGCATTTGGGAGGCTGAGACAGGAGGATCCCCAGTCAGCCTCAGCTACTTAGTTGAGGCCCTTTGTAACTTGGTAAGACCCTATTTCAAAAAATAAAGAATAAAAAATAGGGCTGGGGTGTAGCTTGGAGGCAGAAATGCCCTAGGGTTCTATCCCTAGTTTCACCAAAACCAAAACAGAACAACAATAAAAAACCCCAAAAAGTTCTGTTGTTTCCCTGGACAAAGATTTTTATTTTATTTATTTTTTTTTTGCGGGTCTGAGGATGGAACCCAGGGGCATTCAACCTCTGAGCTATACCCCCTGCCCTGTTTTTTATTCTTTATTTTGAAACAGGGTCTCACTGAGTTGCAGAGGGCCTCGCTAAGTAGCTGAGGCTGTCCATGAACCGTGACCCTCTGGTCTCAGCCTCCCAAATGCTGGGATTACAAGTGTTTGCCACCACGCCCAGCAAGGACAAAGATTTTAAAACCTTTTAAAACCATGAAAAGATGCTTTGTAAAATACCTTTTATTGGCAGTCCTGGGAGTGGAACCCAGGGACATTCTACCTTCAGTGTATATCCCTAGCCCTATTTTTTCTTTTTGAAACGGTCTCACTCAGTTGTGGAGTGGGTGCCTCACTAAGTAGCTGAGGCTGGCTGCCTCAGACCTACCTGTAGGCCTCCTGTCTCGGCCTCCCAAGTGCTGGGATTGCCCGGTTTAAAGTTCTTTTTATAAGCTTCTTGTGTTCAGAATGTGCACGTTTCTGCAGACTAAGGCATCAGCCCGGTCTTTCTTTCTTTCTTTCTTTCTTTCTTTCTTTCTTTCTTTCTTTCTTTCTTTCTTTCTTTCTTTTTGTGGGTCTAGGGATGTGACCCAGGGGCATTTGACCTCCAAGCTACACCCCCTGCCCTATTTTGTATTTTGTATTTTTATTTTTTTGTGGTACTGGGGGTGGAACCCAGAGGCTTTCTACTTCTGGGCTATACTCCCAGACCCATTTTATATTTTATTTGGAAACAGGGTCTCACTAAGTTGCTGAGAGCCTCACTAAGTAGCTGAGGTTGGCTTCAAACCTGCACGGTCCTCCTGTCTCAGCCTCCCAAGCGCGGGGATTACAAGTGTGCGCCACCATGCCCGGCTTGTATTTTTTATTTTGAAACAGGGTCTCACTGAGTTGCAGAGGGCCTCACTAAGTAACTGAGGCTGTCTGCGAACCTCGATCCTTCGGTCTCAGCCTCCTGAATGCTGGGATTTCTACCTTGCGCCCCCACGCCAGGCTTATTTTTTAACTTGAAATAGGATCTAGCTAAGTTGCTGAGACTGGCCTTGAACCTGGGTTCTTCTTGGCTCAGTTTCTCCAGTCTGAGGATAGCAGGTGGGTGCCTCCCCACCCCCAGGCAAGTTTTGTAGTGGTTTTTTGTTTTTTTTTTTGTGATACTGGTTATAGAACCCAGAGGCTTTCTACCTCCGGGCTACACCCCGGACCTATTTTATATTTTATTTGGAATAAGTTGCTGAGTGCCTCACTAAGGAGCTGAGGCTGGCTTCAAACCTGTGCCATCCTTCTGTCTCAGCCTTCTAAGCCCTGGGATTGCAAGCGTGCACCACCACGCCCGGCAAGTTTCGGAGCTTCTAAGTGAAGAGCAGGGAGCTTTTGCTAGCAGGTTTCTGGAGTATACCCAGCACATTTGTTTTGGTGTGTCAAGGGGGGGGGGTGTTATTTATTTATTTAATTTACTTATTGGTACTGGAGATTGAACACAGAGGCATTCTACCTCCAAGTTACACCCAACCTGATTTTATTTCTTATCTGGAAACGGTCTCACCAAGTTGCTGAGAGACTAAGTTGCTGAGGCTGGCTTTGAACCTGCGATCCTCCTGCCTCAGCCTCTCAAGTATTGGAATTACAAGCGTGCCACTACCATGGCCGGCTCTATTTTTTATTTCTTTTGTGTGTGGAGCTAGGGATTGAACCCAGAGCATTCTGCCTCTGAGCAACACCCCCAGCCCTATTCTATTTTTATATTGAAACAGGGTATCACTAGGTTGAGGCTGTCCTCGAACTTGGATTCCTCTTGTCTCAGCCTCTCAAGTACTGGGCCAGAGGGAGGGTTTAAGAGCAGGTGATGCAGATAGTTTTTCCTGTAGCGACCAGAGCTGAGCCCAGCAGCCCAGGCCGGCGTTAGCCGCTGCAGCTCCCCAGCCCCGATGCGCGGCTGCCCGTGCCGGTCAGCTTCTCCGTTTAGATGGGTTGAGTGCAGCTCCTTCTCGTGATGACCATAGTCTTGACACTGCAGAGAGTGCTCACTCCGTGGCAGTCATGGATAGCCGCGCAGGCGTGTTGATGAACGCGCCCGTACCAGGTCGTTCTGCGGGCACCTGGTGGGTGGTGCCCACCCATTCCCGTGCCCCTCAGTGACTCGCTAGGCCCAGCCAGGAGAGCACAAGCCAGCGAGGTCTCTGTCCTCAGGATGCTACGAAGGTGGTGGTGGGGAAAGACTGAAGCAAGCGTGCACACAGGCTGGTTTCATAGTGAGGTACCCCCCAGCCCTTTTTATGTGTTTATTTTTGTGGTACTGTGGATAGAACCCAGGGGCATTCTACCTCCAAGCTATACCTCAGCCCCCCCTTTCTTTTCTTAGTTTGAAGCAGGGTCTCCCTAAGTTGCGGAGAGCTTCACTAAGTTGCAGAGGCTGACTTTGAACCTGTGCTCCTGCTCAGCGCCCAACTAGGACTGTGTGGTGTGCCACCATGCCAGACAGTCTTTGCTTTGTTTTTTTTTTGCGGGTCTAGGGATGGAACCCAGGGACATTTGACCTCCGAGCTACACCCCCTGCCCTCTTTATTCTTTATTCTTTTTTGGGTTTCACTGAGTTGCAGAGGGCCTCACTGTCTCAGCCTCCCAAATGCTGGGCTTACAAGTGAGCGCCACCACACCCGGCTCAGTTTGCTTTTGATTTAAAGTTGCGTTATTTCCCAGCAGGGTGATTTCGATGTGGACACAGGTTTTGGAGGAAGGAGTCTTGAGCGGCAGGGTGTGCTTGGCAGGCCGGGAGCGAGCCTCAGGTCAGGCCTCCGTCCTCGGGGGCGGTGTTGGCTCTTCTGGAGCTCTGGAAGCTTCTCTGAGGAGGTGTTGCACTTCACGGGGTCTCCCAGGCCCGCCATGCCCTGGGCGCTTCTCCTGAGGTGAGCTCAGGACAGACAGAGCCCTGGTTCAAGGCCAGCCCAGGCCATTGAGGAAGACCCCATCTCAAAATTTAAAAGGAGACAAACGGGGTGCTTGAGGGGTGTGGCTCAAGGGCAGAGCCACCCTGGGTTCAGTACCCGGGATTGAAGAGGAGGACTGGGGCCTCCTTTCTGAGGTCCAGCCTGTCTCCAGGAGCGGGGTTCTGCGGTTCCCGGATGAGGGCGATAGCAGATGTTTACCCGCATCCTCCCGAGTGCGGCTGATGTCCGTGGGTGAGCCCAGGGGCAGTCCACCCCTCAACTACATTCCCAGCCATTTTTTTTTCATACTCTTCGGGAGGTGGAGACAGAGGATGGCAGGTCGCGGCCAGCCTTAGCTACTTAGTGCGGCCCCTTGCAACTCAGTGAGCCCTGTTTCCAAATAAAGAATAAAAATTTTAAAAAATTACTTATTTTTAATTAATATTTTGCGGTGCTGGGGATGGAACCCAGGGGCATTCCACCTCTGAGCTACACCCCCAGCTCTGTTTTTTATTCTTTATTTTGAAACAGGATCTCACTGAATTGCAAAGGGCCTCACTAAGTAGCTGAGGCTGTCCTCGAACCGTCAGCCTCCCGCATGTTGGGATTACAAGCGTGCGCCACATGCCCAGCTTCATCTTTTTTAATTTTTAAACAGGGTCTCGCTAGGTTGCTCAGGCTGGCCTCGAGCCTGGGACCCTCCTTTCACAGGACCATCCTCGGCTGCTGTTGTCTTTTTTTTTTTTTTTTGGTGGTGCTGTGGATTGACCCAGGGGCATCTACCTCCAATCTTCACCCCCAGCCCTATTTATTTTTCTTTCTTTATTTTGAAGCAGGGTCTCACTGAGTTAAGAGCTTACTGAGAAGCTGAGGCTGGGCGCAAACCTTCAGTCCTCTTGTTTCCGGCTCCCGAGGATTACAAGCGTTCGCCATCATTTCTTTTTAGAGGGTATTTTAGCACTTAGAAGTTGACAGGGCCTAAACTAAATGAGAATCTTTATTCCAGTTGAGATGCACTTGTGGCTTCCTGTAGAAGTCATTCAATTGTCTCTCCATCTTCTCCTTAGGTGTTGGCCATGAGCGGTGTTTTCCGGGCGTGATAACTGCTTTTCTAGAATTCTTCAGGGCTTCATTTAAAATATGGCCAGGACGTTGGCGCTCAGTGAATATCTGTTGCATGAATGACTGGCTGCATAGAAGCCTGAGTTATCGGTTTCCACGTAGCATTTTGATCCAGAGCCACCGATAGATAGATAATCTTGAGTGCGGTCTGTCTCCAGAAGCACACGCCCTGAGTACTGCCTGGAGGAGCCCTGGCGCTGCTCCGGCACCCTCAGCCTTGTGCAGAGTGGGAGGCGCCAGAACCCCGCTGGAGTGCTCTGTGACGTCACACAGGCCGCCCGCTTATGCTTCAGTGCAACAAGACAGAAACTTGACAGACGCAGTGGTCTTTCTGTACCCTGACCTGTGGCCTGCACCCTTACGTAGGAAAGCTCACGGTTGAAGTGGTAGTTGACCAGAAGCGGGGTGGTCCTGTGCGCGAGGCCTGCCCTGCGCCCGCAGGCGCTGCCCTTTGCTTTTTCCTTCCACTGTGGAGGGGCAGTTTGCACGTCTTTTTGTTTTCTTGGGTAGAATTAACCTACATAAGATTTAAGACGCTGGGACTATTTAAGCCCAAGTTCTCAGTGTACCATGAAGGTGGATGGTACTGGCTTTAGAGGTTAAATCTCCAGGAGTAAAAATTAGCCTCCGCACAAGAGTCCGCAGAGCGTAGGGAAGCAGCCCCTTTCCACCTGGCCAGTGCGCAGTGTGAACGCTGGGTTAAAAAGCCTCCGGGATCCTTTGCTGCCGAGGGCCTGAGCCCGTTGAAGCCGGCGTGCGGGCCTTTTGGTAAACTGTTCACCCAGTAAGTGGCTTTGGGTCAGTGTGTGCCACGTGTTGTGGACCGGGGCCCACCTGATGCTTGGCGAAGACGGGGGGTGTTAAAAGCGGCCTGGGATCTGGACATCCAGGGACCTAGATGTCCCTCGGCTGGGGCGAGCTCGCGCTGAGGGGCCCTGCCTCTGGGCGTGAGGGTTTCCGGGGAGGCGCCGCTGGTGCCCTCCACTTGGCTCCGTGTGCTCTTCAAGCGCTTCTGTGCGTTTACGTTTCTTCACCTGGTTTGTTTGTGTATAAAGCAGTTTTGAGCACTGGATTGTAAGGTTTTTTGTGAAGCTGTTTTATTTTGTCATCTTTTCACAGCTCTAGGTTTGTGGAAGCTATGTATAGGGTTCATGTGTGTATTTTAGTGGCACTTAAGATGGATCCAGCCGGGCGTGGGGGTGTTCCCTTGAGATCCCAGTAATTGGGAGGCTGAGGCAGCAGAATCTCTGGTGAGGCCAGACCCTGTTTCAAAATAAAGAGGGACAGGGGTGTGGTAGAGCGCCCCTGGGTTCACACTCTGGTATTGCAGGGAAAAGAGGCCAAAAAATGTGTTCAGCTGAATTGAACAATTTCTGTCCTGTTTTGGGCACTGGAGCTTGAACCCAGGGGCATTCTGCCTTTGGGCTCCTCCCTCTTAAACCCTTTTCATTTATTTTTATTTTTGTGGAACTTGTGGTTGAACCCAAGGACACTCTACCTCTAAGCCATACTCCCAGCCCTGTTTTTTATTCTTAATTTTGAAACAAGGCCTCACTAAGGAGCTGAGGCTGTGAACCCGCGATCCTCTTGTCTCAGCCTCCTGAATGCTGGGGATTAAAAGCGTGCGCCACCACGCCCGGCTAAGTTCTCATTTAGTAAGTGTGCCCAGTGGAGAAAATGCTAATGGTTTATTTGGCGTTCAGCAGGGTGCGTGTGGGTCGCAGGTGAGCAGGTGGGCGCATGGCGGGTCCCGGGGCGCCGCGCAGCTCTCTTGAGGCTGACTGTCTCTGTTCCTCCTCCAGGTCTTGGGAGCCCCGGCCTCCAGGCTGCTGGGGTTGACGTCCTGTGCCGCTGCGCCGCTCACTCAATGGAGACCGAGAGAACTTGTGCCTCGTGTTGATTGACCTTTAATCCTGGCCCCGCAGACAGCATCCATCACCAGGCCCCGCAAGCTTCTCAAGATAGGGAGCCTGGAGCACACGCTCCCTTGAACTCGCCAGTCAAGTCTTCGCCCTCGCTGCTGCTGGTGCAAGGGACACGTCTTAGAAGTGGCCTTACTCCAACTCAGAAACTCGCCAGGCCATGCCGACTCAGTCCCTCCTCGTGTACATGGACGGGCCGGACGCCCTCGGCAGCGCCCTGGGCGCCCAGGGGGGGCTGGACGACCCCCTGTCCATCAGAGGGCCCGCCGCCGCCCCGTTCAGAGCTCCGCAGGAGAAGAGCTTCGTCCAGGCGGACGGCCACACGCCGCTGGACTGCATGTTCTGCAGCCAGGCCTTCGCGCACGCGGAGGAGCTCAGCGCACACGTGCTGCTGCAGCACCGGCCCACGCTCTGCGAGCCCGCCGTCCTGCGCGTGGAGGCCGAGTACCTCAGCCCCCTCGACAAGGGCCAGGTGCACCCCGAGCAGCCCGCGGGCGAGAGCGCCAGAGACGGCGAGGGGTTCAGCTGCGAGGTGTGTGGGCAGGCGTTCCGCGTGGCCTTCGACGTCGAGACCCACATGAAGAAGCACAAGGACTCCTTCACCTATGGCTGCGGCCTGTGCGGGAGGAGGTTCAGGGAGCCGTGGTTCCTCAAAAACCACATGCGGACGCACAACGGCAAGTCGGGCGCCAAGAACCGGCTGCAGCCGGGCCCGGAGAGCCCGGCCACCATCAACGAGGTGGTGCAGGTGCACGTGGCGGGGGGCGTCTCCTCTCCGTACAAGATCTGCATGGTCTGTGGCTTCCTATTTCCAAGTAAAGAGACTCTGATGGAACACAGCAAGGTGCACACCAAAGAGACCACTCCGGGTGCCGGCGGCGAGCGGGCCGACGAGGGCGCGGCCTCGCCCCGGGAAGAGTTCCTGCAGCTTTTAAACTTGAGACCCGCCTCGCACCCGGAGCTGGGGAAGCAGCCCGTGAAATGCATCCCTCAGCTGGACCCGTTCACCACCTACCAGGCGTGGCAGCTGGCCACCAAGGGGAAGGTCGCCACCGCCCAGGAAGAAGTGAAGGAGTCGGGGCAGGAGGGCAGCACCGACAACGATGACTCGGGTTCCGAGAAGGAAGAGCTCGGAGACCTTTGGCCTGGGAGTAAGGCGGAGGGCTCCGCGAAGTCCAGAAGCAACAGAGGCAGCTGTGCGGGCCTCCCCCAGGACAGAGAGAAGTCCAGACACGCCAACGGCGAGGCGTCCTCGGTGGACGGGGACCCCAAGGCGGGTGGCAGCAAGGAGAAGCCCACGCACTGCTCCGAGTGCGGCAAGGCCTTCAGGACCTACCACCAGCTGGTCCTCCACTCGCGCGTGCACAAGAGGGACCGGCGGGCGGACGCGGAGTCGCCCACCATGCCCAGCGACGGGAGGCAGCCCGGGACGTGCTCCCCAGACCTCGCTGCCCCCCTGGACGACGGCGGGGCTGTGGACCGCGGAGAAGGCGGCTCCGAGGATGGCTCTGAGGACGGGCTCCCTGAGGGGCTGCATCTGGGTGAGTGGCCCTGGGCCGGGGCCCTGGCTGGGGCGGGCAGGGCCAGGCTCAGCTCGATGATCTCTGCCTGCTGGAGTCTCGCTGCCTTTCCCCATTCCGGTGACCACGGTGAGCGGAGCGTGCGGGAGCGCCCCTGGTTCTGAGCCCGGCGCTCTCGCCCCAGGAGGCACCGGCAATATCTGGAGGCAGCTGGTTGTCACAGCTGAGGGTTGTGCGCTGCTATCCGGGGTGCCGGCGGGGTGCCGAGGTGGCCAGCAGGACCCAGGACAGCCCCACGTCAGAGAGTCATCCAGCCCAGCATGTGGGTGGCCTGGGGACGGGGCGCCTTGGCCGTTGCCACAGGCCCGACCTGTAAGCCAAGCCACACGCCAGTTTGCACACATCAACTTTTAGTGGGTTCCAGCGCACACAGGAGGTGCTGGAAGGAATTCCCAGCTCTAGAGCAGGAGCGCCACTCGGCGGGCGACTGGGAGGCGTGTTTCTTGGTCCCCATTTTACGCCTGCCAGGCGAGTGTCCATCCATAGGTAGCTCAGTGACCAAAGGAGACCCGGGGACCGCGGGCCAGGATGCACACACGTAATGCTGTAGACATGTATGTGTTTATTTGGTACTGGGGATTGAACCCAGGGAGTTCTACCTCTGACTTACACCTCCAGCCCTACTTTTTTATTCTTTATTTTGAAACGGCGCCGCTAGGTTGATGAGTCTCACTGCTTGTTGAGGCTGACCTCATCCCTGCGATCCTCCTCGTCTCCGCCTTCTAAGTACAGATTACAAGCGTGCGCCACCACGCCCAGCTCATAGCAGACATTTGATGATGTACTTCCTGGGACTCAGGAAACCCAGCACCTACCATCCTGCACATCTTTAGTTTCCAGAAGTCTAGAAAACACTGAGGTGTCTTAATGACATCATAGACAAGACTGTGGACAGGCTCCCATTGGCTGAGGGAGGGTCCGCGGGGTGGCGCAGCAGGTGGTGTGGGAAGCCTGGGCGGGTCATGGAGGGGGAGGCTGGTCGCTGGAGCCCCAGGACCCTGCTGCGCCGGGTCTGGTTCCACTCTGCCTCCTGGTGCCGATGTGCCTTGCTCAGCATGTCTTTGCCCAGTTCCCTGTTTGCAGAATTGGTTCATTGGCCCTCACTCATCTTCTCCCTCCCAAGGATAGTTCCCGCAGCCTCTATGTACCAAGTTCAGCTCCTTTAATAAGCACGCTGTAAAGCCGGGCGTGGTGGCACGTGCTTGTAATCTCAGTACTTGGGAGGCTGAGACAGGAGGATTGCAGGTCTGCTGCCAGCCTCACTTAATGAGGCTCTCCTCAACTAGTGAGACCCTGTTTCAAAGTAAAGGATACAAAATAGGACTGAGAATGTAGCTTGGCCTAGAATGCCCCTGGGTTCCATCCCTGATATATCTGTCTATCTCTCTTCTCTTCTCTTCTCTTCTCTTCTCTTCTCTCTCTCTCTCTCTCTCTCTCTCTCTCTCTCTCTCACACACACACACACACACACACACACACACACACACACACTCTGTAAGATCAAAAGTGGTACTAAAATGCAGGAGCCAGGTAGATGGCAAGAAGTTCACCTCCTTTGTTTTAAAGTAAGGCCATTTCATAACTCTGGGTATGACGCAGCTTGCTCTAAGCCCTGACACAGCGTTGGAAGCAGGCAGTTTCAGCAGTGTGCAAACCTCGCTCTCAGCCCAGCTAGTTGGATGGGATTGTAAGAAAGAAAGCGGGGTGTTCTGAGTGTTCTATATTTAGGAGATTGGTTTGCCTAAATTGATGTGATTATGTGGCTTTCTAGTCCAGGTTTATCTTACTGTACTATCAACCTGGCTTTCTTTAGGTTTACTTTTAAGAAGGTCAAAAAGCAAAGTCAATGATTAATTTTGAAAGTCTTCCTGGTACCTTTTTGGGTCAAGGGTTGTCTCTGCCTTGTAGGTGGGTGCACCTCCCTGGAGAAGGTGCGGTGCGGGCTCGTGGCGCCTGACCCTCCCTCCTGACCCTCCCTGCTGACCCTCCCTCTGGACCAGCTGCCCTCACAAGTGCGCTGTGAGCGGGGAGGGAGCAGTAGCACAGGACACCAGGACCTGTTTCATTTTGCGGATTTTTTTTTTTTTATTGTGCTGCTGGGACTGAACTCGGGTATTCTACCTCTGAGCCACAGTCCCAGACTTATTTTACTTTTTATTTATTTACTTTTTGGGTGGTACTGGGTTCCTCGAAGCCCTTCTACCTCCGGGCTACACTCCCAGACCTATTTTTACATTTTTATTTGGAAACAGGGTCTCCTAAGCCAGCGCGCGCGGCTGGCTTCGAACCTGCGCTGTCCTCCTGTCTCTGCCTCCCAAATGCGGGGATTACAAGCGTGCGCCACCACGCCTGGCCTTATTTTACTTTTTATTTTGAAACGGGGCCTCACTAAGTTGCTGAGGCTGGCCACGAACCTGTGATCTTCCTGTCTCAGCCTCCCAAGTCCCGGGTTACAAGGGTGCACCCCCACGTCCAGCTTGCCCTTTTTATTTTTTGTTTTGAAACGGGATCTCACTAGGTAGGTTGATGAGAGTCTTGTAGGTTGATGAGGCTGGTCTCGAACCTGTGATCTTCTTGTCTCAGCTTCCCAAGTCCTGGGATTACAGGTGTGCAGCAACATGCAGGCTCTTCTATTTTTGCTGTGCTGAGGCTGGAACTCGGGGTCCATGCTAAGCAGGTGCTGTCCCTCACACCTCCACCCCAGGCCCTAATCCGCTGAGCCTCAGAGACGGCCAGAAGTTGCCCTTCATACTGCATGAAATAGGATCTGCGAGAGGGAGTCTTTACGTAGAACTAAAATACTCACTTGGGAGGTGTTTCCAACCGGCTTCTCCAATCTGTACTTTTAACCATAGCGTAGTTGCCTGTGGGATGGCGGTGTGGTTGAACCCTCACCATCCACTCTTAGAGGCCCCAGTGGACACAGGCTCAGCAGAGATGCTTTCCTGATGCTGATGCAGAGAGGGAAATTCCAGTGTAGCGCCTGTCCCTTAGGGGTGGGTTTGGACTTGATGGATGCTGCTCTGCCCCTCCCAAGTGCTGGGGGGACGGCCTCCTGAGTACTGGGGGATGGCCTCCTGAGTGCTGGGGGGACGGCCTCCTGAGTGCTGGGGGGCGGCCTCCTGAGTGCTGGGGCGGCCTCCGGAGGTGGTCCAGGGCCTGCTTTTCCACCGCCGCCTTGCGGTGGTGCTTGCTGCCCTCTAGTGGTCATGTGCTTGATGTGGACACGAGCCCGTCTCCAGTGTCTGGCAGAGCGCTTGGCCGGCTTGGTCCCTAAGCCGCTGACTGTGCAGAGGCTGGTTGTCCTGGCTGGAAGCTTGTCCGCCTCCAGCGTCAGCCAGAGCAACTGGCAACCCGTGGAGAGACGAGGAAGCTGCCCGTGCAGGTCAGCGTGCACATCTTTACTTGTGTCCACTAGAGTCGGGGCGCTGGTGGTGCCTGTCATCCCAGTCCTCGGGAGGCTGAGACAGGAGCATCGCGGCCGAAGGCCAGCCTCAGCATGTGGAGGCACTCAGTAACCTGGAGAGACCCTGTTTGAAAATAAAACATAGAATAGGGTTGGTAAGGTAGCTTGGAGATAGGTGTGCCCCTGCATTCAATCCTCGGTACCAAACACACTAAGTAAGAGTGCACCGTGACATATCCAGAAAGCAAACGCGCACACGTCCAGAGCCTCAAACAAGCCGCCCTAGCGGCGGCGTCTGTCGCCTTTCTGCTCCTGCGCCAGCACTGACACAGAAGCTCCTTCCTGCTTTCCAAAGGCGTGCGTATCGAGCACCGAGGGTGTGCCCTGCTGTTCCTTACGTGCACTTTTTGTCTCTGCTTTAAGATAAGAACGACGACGGAGGCAGGCTGAAGCATCTCCCGTCCTCCAGAGAGTGCAGCTACTGCGGGAAGTTCTTCCGTTCAAATTATTACCTCAATATTCATCTCAGGACGCACACAGGTGACGATCTTTGTTTGTAAGCGTGTTAGAACTCTGCTGCAGAGCACTGCCTCGGGGCCAGGCTGCGGGCCGGCGCGGGGCCAGCGGGCGTCACGCAGCTCTCGGTACCGCTGTGACTGGAACAGTTGTTCCCTTTCAAAGTTGCTTTATTTATGACTGCTCTACCCAGACTTTGATCTTATCCAAACCTCTAATGCTTTTGAATGCTCCACCTTCCCCCAGAACTGTGAGTTAGGATGACTCGAGGGGTCCCTCCCGTGGTCTTGGGCTGTGCCGGGCGTGTGGCCTGGGCTTCATCTCACCCACCCGGCTGCACACGCCCGGCAGCGGTCAGCCTCCCTCTGGCCCTTTTCTTAGCTGAGTGGTGTGCGCGTTGCTTCCACGGGACCATGATGGAGACGGAGTTAATCGAGAGCGTGGCTGCAGCCTAGCGGGTATTGCAGGCACGTGCTCCTCTCCCCGGCTCCTCGGCGTTCCCAAGCTGTTTCCATGCTTTCTCTGGACTTATGTAATGCAGAAGCGTTTCTTGTTTTAGGTGAGAAGCCGTACAAATGTGAATTCTGCGACTATGCTGCAGCCCAGAAGACGTCTCTGCGGTACCACTTGGAGCGGCATCACAAGGACAAGCAGCTGGACACGGCGGCTGAGGCCAAGAGCGAGGCCAGGGCCCAGGAGGCCGAGGACGGCCTGCTTGGCGCCGACCGCGTGCAGACCACAGCCCTCAAGAGGCTGTTTGATGGGGCCCGAGATGCCCGAGGCGGCCCGCCCGCGAAGCAGCCCAAGGAGACGCCTGCTGTCTTCCGGAGCGTCCTGGGCAGCCCCGTCCTCTCAGCGACACACAAGGATACTCAGGATTTCAGAAGAGCTGCAGCTGGCGGCGCTGACAGAAGCCCCGGCCCGGCTCCCGCAGACACCTGGAAGACACCGGCAGCTGAGCCCCAGGCCGCTCGCCCGGCCTGCACGCCAGAGGCGGACGGCGGCGCCCTGGTCCTGGAGAGGAAGCCGGGGAGCCCTGGGGATGGTCAGGAGAAACCTCTGAATTTATCCCGCGGAGCCCTCCACAGCTGCCCGGCCATCTCGCTGAGCAAGAGCTTGATCCCCGGCATCACCTGCCCGTTCTGTACCTTCCGGACCTTCTACCCGGAGGTTCTGGTGGTGCACCAGAGACTGGAGCACAGGTACAACCCCGACGTGAGCAAAGGCTGTAGAAACGCGTCTTCACTGAGGAGCAGACGGACCGGCTGCCCGCCCGCCCTGCTGGGGAAGGACGTGCCCCCGCTGGTCAGGCCCCATAAACCCAAGCCCAAGCTGGCTTTCCCCAAAGCTCTGCCCCCCGAGAGGGTGCGGCAGGGCCCCCCGGGGCCCAGCAAAGCCCTGCCAGTGGGCACGGATGCCAGCACTTTAGCCCCAAGTAGCCTGAAGTCGCACAGGCCGCCGCAGGGTGTCGGGGGCCACGGGGCCGCCAGACAGCAGCCGGAGGTGTTCCCCAGAGCCAGCGCTCCTCCCGCTGTGGATCACAAAGCGCGGAGGCCGGAGCCCCAGGTGAAGCCTCTCCCCGCGCCTGCGCAGCCCGCCCTCGGCAGCAGTGATGGCGGCTGCTGCGTCCACGCCCCAAAGAACGGCAGCCCCTGGAGTCTGCAGGGGAGAGGCTGCTTCTGCAGTCGGAGCGCCAGCAGCTCCGCCGCGGAGTGCGGTGAGTCCCTTCCCAAAAGACTCAAGTCCAGCGTGCTCACCCTGGACGTGGAGCCGCCTGGGCCCAATGGCAGAAGGGCCCTCGACGTCCCCAAGTACCACGTCGTCAGGAACGTCGCATCGCTGCTGCCCCAGGGCCGCGTGTGCCCGCCGCCCGTGCTGCCGCCCAAGCCCAGGCTCCTGGGCCCTGGTGAGGTGGACTTTCCAAGCCTGCTGTCAGTGCAGAAGCCCCGGAGCAGTGCCAGCCCGCCGGACGCCTGCGCGCCCCCTGGCCACCCCGCAGCCGGCCCTGTGCCTGCAGGTACTGCATTTGGGCCCGAGAGGACCGATGGCTGGCCCATGTGTCCCCGAGGGGCTAGAAGGGCGGGGTATTCTTACCTGTGGCCCTGGCTTGTCCTCCGAGGCGGGCCGTGCATGGTCAGATCTCATGCCTGCATAATTTCTCTCATTAGTTTTCCTTTTTTTTTTCTGGTACTGGGGATGGAACCCAGGGACATTCTGCTTCCGAGCTACACCCCCAGTCCTATTTTTTAGTCTTAATATTTTTGAAACAGGGTCTCACTGAGTTGCGAAGGGCCTCGCTAAGTAGCTGAGGCTGTCCACGAACCGCGACCCTCTGGTCTCTGCCTCCCGAATGCTGGGATGACAGGCCTGCACCACCACGCCCGGCTTCATTAATTTTTCTTTACATGGGAGCTTCTGTGAAAACTGGTCTAAGCCGGTGTGGTGGCTCACGCTTGTCATCCCAGTGCTTGGGCGGCTGAGACAGGATCACAGGTTTGCGGCCTGGATCAGGCTGGAGGATCGCGGTTTGCAGGCATCCTCAGCTACTTAGGGAGGCCTTCTGCAACTAATGAGACCCTGTTTCAAAAAAAAGACTAAAATTAGGGCTGGGTGTATAGCTGGTAGGTGCAATGCTCCTGGGTTCCATCCCCAGTACTGCAAAAAAAAAAAAAAAAAAATAAAATAAAATAAAAAATAAATAAAAAGGTAGAGCTGTGGGTGTGGCGCGGAGGCGGAGCGCCTGCTCCCAGCCCCAGTCCTCCTCCTCTCTTGCTGCTGGTTACTGCTGGCCAGGCCGGCCAGCTCACCGTGGCCTGGCGGTTGTCTCTCCTCGCACTCTGTCTCGGGCTGCCACGGATTTGAGGGCACCTCCCTCCGTGTCTCCTGTCCCATTGGACTGTAGTCTGAGGAGACTCCGTGCAGGCCTGTGTGCCGCTGCACGTGGGGAGGTCTCCGTAACTCCACGGAGCCCCCTAACCTGTCAGGAGAAGGTGCGGCACCTGCTGGCTGGAATCTCATTTTATTTTATTTTCGTGCCACTGGGGCTTGAACCCAGGGACATTTCTATCTTCTAAGTTATACCTCCAACCCCAGCCCTATTTTATTTTTATTCCTTTTTTTCTTTTTTCCTGTACTGAGGATTGAACCCAGGTGCATTCTACCTCTGAGTTACAACCTCATCCCTATTTTTAAAACAAGGTCTCACTAAGTTGCAAAGGGCTTCATTAAGTAGCTGAGGCTGGTCGCAAACCGACCCTCCTGTCTTAGCCTCCCAAGTACTAGGATTACAAGTCTGTGCACCATCATGCTTGGTTATTATTATTATCTTTGTGGTACCAGGGATGAAACCCAGGGGCATTGTACCTCTGAGCTACACCCCCACCCCTATTTTTTAGTGTTTTTTAAATTTTTGAAACAGGTTCTCATTGAGTTGCGAAGGGCCTCGCTAAGTAGCCAAAGGCGGTCAGCAAACTGAGATCCATTCTTCCCCTCAGGAATGCTGGAATTACAAGCGTGCACCACCATGCCTGGTTAGGTGATTTTTTTTTTTTTTTTTGAAACAATGTCTAAGTTGCTGAGAGCCTCACTAAGTTGCTGAGGCTGTCCTTGAACCTATGATCCTCCTGTCCTAGCCTCCTAAGTACTGGTATTACAGGCGTGCACCACCACACCCACTTGGTTACTGTAGTCTGGAACTGTTTTGATGTTGGGGCTTTAGAATCACACTACCTGTTGAGTATTTTTTTTTTTTTTTTTTTTTTTGCGGGTCTGGGGGTGGAACCCAGGGGCATTTGACCTCCGAGCTACACCCCCTGCCCTATTTTTTATTCTTTATTTTGAAACCGGGTCTCACTGAGTTGTAGAGGGCCTCACTAAGTAGCTGAGGCTGTCCTCGAACCGCGATCCTCTGGTCTCAGCCTTCTGAATGCTGGGATTACAAGCGTGCGCCACCACGCCCAGCTTGTTGAGTATTTTTTTTTTTTTTTTTTTTTTTTTTTTTTTTTACAAAGTGAATCTTTCCTTTTTTGGTACTGAGCATCAAACCCAGAGGCATCCACCCCTGAGCCTACACTCCAGCCCCATTTTTAATTTTTTTTCTAAATCTTGAAACAGGGTCTCGCTAAATTGCAGAGGGTCTTGCTAAGTTGTTGAGGCTGGCCAGGAACCTGCCTGCCATCCTCCTTACTCAGCCTCCCAAGGACTGGGGTTTCAAATGTGCACCACCATCCCCAGCCCGATTACTATACTCTTAACAGTTTTGATGTTAGCTAGGGCTTTTAGACTTGTACTATCTGTTTAGTGTTTTTTATTAAGTACATCTTAGAGATGGTCTTACTTTCTCCTGTGTAGATTTTTAAGTCTTGTAGATTCCTTTGGAGTTTGCACTTGGAAATGGCTCTCCCCGGCAGGGTCCTGGCTCTGGACAGACCTGGGCAGGAAGGCTCGCAGGTCCCGGGCCTGCCCGGGGGCAGCGGTGACTGGGCTCAGAGCCTCCTCTCCGCCGGTCTCTGCGGCTGACAGGGCGCCGCTTTAGACTTTGAGCTGTGTTAGCTTGAGTTGAGGGACTCGATCAAGGGGAGCCTGGTGCCCATTGGTCTGGTCGGGAGAGCAAATTAGAAGACAGTTGCTTTCCACAGTCCAGTGGGCTTTATTAAAGTTGTGATGAAATAGTCATTTTTGCTGAGTTTTGTTTAAAAGTGTCCTCTCCCCTCGGGCTCCTTAAAATGGATGCACATCAAAATTTCACCCTGTGTTGCAAGTCAAATCCTTTTTTATTTTTATTTTTTTGTAGTACTGGAAATTAGACCCAGGAGCATTCTACCTCTGAGTTCAACCCCCACACAGTCTGGCTAAGTTTCAGAGCCTGGTCCTGAACCTGTAATTAATTCTCCTGTCTCAGCCTCCCAAGTGCTGGGTTACAAGCTTTGGCCACCACATCCAGCTGGCAGATTTTTTTGGTAATGGGGATTGAACTCAGGCATTCTACCTCTGAGCTACACCTAGTTCTATTTTAATTTTTAGTTGAAACAGGGCTTCACTAAATTTTTTTTTTTTTTTTTTTTTTTTTTTTTTTTTGCGCTGGGGTGGAACCCAGAGACATTCTACCTCCAAGCTACACCCCCAGCCCTATTTTTTTAAAAAATTTTTTATTTTGAAACCGGGTATCCCTGAGTTGCAGAGGGCCTCACTAAGTAGCTGAGGTTGTCCTTGAACCATGATCTTCCTGTCTCAGCCTCCAGAATGCTGGGATTACAAACAAGTGCCACCATGCCGGACTCCAAGCCCTATTTTTATTCTGTATATTGAAACCGAGTCTCACTGAGTTGCAAAGGGCCTCACTGAGTAGCTGAGGCTGTCTGGGAACCTTGATCCTCCTGTCTCAGCCTCCTGGATGCTGGGATGACAAGTGTGCGCTGCCAGGCCCGGCTTTGTTGAGTCCTGAGGCTGGCTTTGAACCCCTAATGCTCCTGCCTGCCTCCCAGGCCTTGCGATGACAGGGCCACGCTGACTCCCCTTTCTTAGGTGGGGCCTTCCTCCCTCCCGTTTTGCAGGTTTGGTTCACGATGCTTACAGCTGTAACACGTTATATATTGCATGTTTTCATGGCTTTCAGAATTGCACAGTTGACAGCCTAGAAATTAGATAATTTTAGTGACTTAAACAAAATTCTGTGCTAATGAAATGGTCTCATAAAAACAGTTCACTGGGCTGCGTATGTGATCCCAGTCCTTGGGAGGCCGAGACGGGAGGATCGCGGGTTTGAGGGCAGTCGCAGCAACTTAGCGAGACTGAACAATTTAGCAAGACCCTGCTTTCCATGAAAAGGGTCGGCGCAGTGGCTCAGAGGCAGGATGCCCTTGGGCTCAGTCCCCAGTACCACCTCCACCAACCCCCAGAACAACAGAAAGCAGTGCGCTGTCACTGCAAACGTGCGGTGACATAAGGCGGTCCTGTTACCAGTGTTAGCGGTTTTCAAGGTTGACTTCTAGTAACACTACCCGTCTTGCCCAGCTGCTCATCTCGACTCTGAATGCCCTTCTACACTTTCTTTTTCATCAGGAAAAAGGCCTGTGTCCTACCAACACTTACCTAGCAGCATGCTTCAAAAGAGGAGCTATGAGAACTTCATGGGGAATGCACACTATCGACCAAATGATAAAAAAACTTGATTTCCTATTTTTGGGGGAAAAAGGTGAGCCTATGTTGTAACTGAATATAATATACTGGTTTACTTAACAAAAAAAGCCGTCCAGCTTGTCCAATATAACAAAATAAAATGACGTTTAGTTTGGCTTTCGGCTTTTTGCGTGTTCCACGAGTCAGTCTGGGGGGGTCCGGTCCTGCTGTCGGTGGTGGTGAGGAGCCGGCCTGGCACCGAGCGCACGGCCCCGGGGTGGGGCTCACGGGCCTGGGGAGCCGCAGACTGGCCCTGCTCCCCTCGTGAGTTTTATTGAGCACCGCCAGACACGTTTGTTTGCTGTGCCTATGGCCCCCTCGCTCCGGCCGCAGAGTTAGAGCAGAGCAGGTGGCCCTGCCCGTGTGCGCGGGAGCGTGCCCGCACTTCCCGAGCCCTCTGCCGGCCGCCACGAGCAGCCCGGCTCTGACTTTCCAAGGCCCAAGAGGGAGTGCAGTGGTACAAAGGTTAGTTGTTGACTGTTGGGCAGAGGGCGGAGTGTCTCTGTAAGGGTTTTACTAGGACTTTTTTGGCTTTTTTTCTTTTTTCTTTCTTTCTTTCTTTCTTTCTTTCTTTCTTTCTTTCTTTCTTTCTTTCTTTCTTTCTTTCTTTCTTTCTTTCTTTTTTTTTGTGGTGCTGGGATAGAGCCCAGAGGTATTCTTTCCTAAGCTGCACCCCCAGCCCTTTTCATTTTTTTGTTTTGAATCAGGGTCTTTCTAGATGGCTGAGACTGTCCTCAAACCTGCCATCCTCCTGCCTCAGCCTCCCAAGTATCAGTGGGGAGTTATAAAATGTTTTATGCCCCCCTTTGTGTAGGGAAGTTATTTTAAGTCATGTTCGTTTTATTAAATATTTCTGGCCCATTCCATAGACTTTTATGTCTTTGAACCCAAAGGCATTCTACCTTCAAACTACACCCCGGCTGGATTTTATTTATTTGGAAGCAGGGTCTCTCTAGGTTGATGAAAGTTTCAAAAGTCACCGAGGCTGTCCTTGAATCTGCGATCCTCCTGTCTCAGCTTCCCAAGTACAGGGATTGCAGGCGTGGCCGCATGCCCAGCTGGACGTCTGTACGCTTTGAGAGATTCACAGAGGTGGCGTCCGCGTTGCCCAGTTACTGTGGCTGGCGCCGAGTCCTGATTCCTGGCCTGGGGCTTCTCCCTCCTGAGTGGTACAGAACTGTGTGTCTGGCCCTCGGACACTTGGGTTGCAGAGGGGATCGTGGATCTTACTCATGTTCTGAGCTGCGTCCGATTTTAATCACACTTTTCATCCTCTTCCCCTAGGTCTTGCCCTGGATATAAATTTGTATTCTCCATGAAATTAGATTTTAGTTCATCTCTGAGCAAGCGGATGGTGACAGCTCCTGAATAAGCTGAGACTGTACATAGACCCCTAAAGCGCGGACGAGGAGCACTACAGTCGTGTAAAGATGTTCTGTTAACTTTTGTACCAAATAGCAATAAAAACTAGTCGGAAACGGTGGGCTGCACACAGATGGGGGCTGCAAATCTCTATTTTGTCCCCAAATAATATTTTTTTTAGAATTGACCAAAAAAAGTGGATTTTTTGCATACTTGAGCGCTGCTGAAAAGAATCATTTGGGGTGGGGGGTGGGACGGGGGAAATGTATACGATGCTTGCACCTCAGGTAAAGTGTAAATAGTGAAGTTGTAGACCTGCTTGTTGGAGTGTGTGTGGACTCCGCCTTCCTAAGGAGCCCGACACGAAGCAACCTCTGCTCTGTGTTTGTTCATTTAAAATGTATGTTTAAAAAAATGCTCAGTGGTTTGTATTATGTTGAGTCCTCTGCCATCTGTTGTTCTCTTGACGAAATCGTCAGCGGAAGTGTTGACCCTGTGTGGAAACGCGCGGGTCTGAGCTCTGCCCGGCTGCGGCTGTGCGGGAGACCCGCCGCCCCGGGCGCCTGGGCTGGGCCGGCCGAGGCTCCCCGGGGCCCGGAACGCGGCCGCTGTGTTTCCTATCAAGCCGATCATTTTTGTTGGAACAAAAAATTGGAGGGAGGTGTGTTTGCCCAAACTTGTATATAAAAATGGTGGATTGCAAACACGGGAAGGCAGCTCTAAAGGGAACGGAAGGTGGGGGATTTTAGTTTGTATTCGGCAGCCCTGGGGTGCTGGCGTTTGGCTGAGCGGGCCGAGTGACTCAGCACGGCCTGGGTCCCGAGGAGGCCGGGAGGGCAGTGGCTTCCAGTCTCGGTTGCCTCCGTTTCTGTCGTGTGAGCAGTAGCAGTGTTTTTCTCATACACGTGCAGTTTAGGTTTAGGGGGATGAGACCAGCTGGCTCACGAGAGATTTTAACCTCACGTTCCTTAAACGTGCTGTCCTTGGCTGAGTTTATTCAGTTTCTGGGATTAGCAGTCACAAAATATTTTATTAAGAAACTGTTTCAAAAAATAATTTGCACTGCTCCTTTTCCTTGTTCCCCCTCTGGGGCCGGGGGCGAGTTGCTCGGAGAGTCCCGGGGCCTCGCTGTGCCTGCGCCGGCCGCCCGGGGCTCCGGTCAGGGAGGTGCACACCGTGGCCTGTTCTCCTGTTCACAAGCTGAGCCATATGTACATAACCTAGATTTTGTTGTCATAGTTTTGCACTTTTATAGCCTATTTTTGAAGATTACATTCGCAAGGTGACCGATGTGTCTTTCTGCTCCAGGAGCGCGCTGTACAAGTGTGCATCTTGGACAGAGGTGGTGATGGCGGCTGAAGTTTAAACCTGTCTTAAAAAAATCACCAAATCTATTTGAAAAGAAGTCAGTTTGTATGCTGAAATTTTGGGGGCTTCCCGATCTCTCCTTTTCTACTCCATTTCTGAGTGCATAGAAAGATCTTTTCACAGCCCTTCGTACTCAGAGCATGTTATTTTGCCATCAGTATTAACTATTGGGATACTACTGGTTCTGTTTTGTTTCCTGAGACAACAGTACACGTGATAGAGGTACAATTTGTTGGATTTTTGTTTATGTATTTATTTCATTCCAGTTTGATTTATTTTAATTGTCAATACTTTTAAGTTGTCAAACAGTAGACATTACTTGTTTTATTTATGATATATATCAGCCTAAAGTTATGTTGTTCTATGTGGTTGTAAATATAGATTTGGTGTTTTGCAACCTTGGCATCTTGTCTTTATTACCTTCCTGCCTCCTGCCTCCCAGACTCCCCCCTGGAGTATTTTAAAGCAAGTCTCAGATACTATTTAAGCTCCAACAGATAAGGGCTGTCACGTTGGAACCTCCCAGGTACACGAAGACAGAGCGGCCCCGGCCCCCACCCAGCGCCCCGCGAACGCTGCAGAAGCGGCCTGGCAAGAGGCGGCGTACCTCTGTTGAAACTAGAAGGCAGGTCTAAGGGCCCTAGTGGCTTGCCGTGCCATACACCTTTTTTATTTTTTATTTTTTGAACTGGTGATTAGAACTCAGGGCATTCTACCTCCTAGCCATCCCAGCTCCATTCCGATTTTATCTTTAATTTGAAACAGAGTCGCTCAGAGTCTCACTACTAGCTGAGGCTGTCCTCTAACCTGGTATCCTCAACGTCTCGGCCTTCCGAGTACTGGGATTACAGGCGTGCGTAATCCATCTGGATGATGATTTTTTAAAATTTTAAACAGGATTTCAACTTTCTAAGTTATTGAATGCCTCAATAAATCACTGAACTGGGCCTGCAATCCTGGTGTACAAGCTTAGGCCCCCATGCCAGGGGACTCCCAACCCTATTTGAGAAGTTTTTATTTTGAAACCAAGTCTCACTGAGTTCCTGAAGGTCTCCTTGAATAGCCGAGGCAGGGCTGGAACCTGCAATCTCAAACCTCCCAAGTACTGGGGTTACAGCGCGCACCACCGCGTCTGCCTAGGAAATGAAGTTGGAATAAAAAAGGCTGAGCGCTGGATTCCGCCCCCTCCTGGCCGAGAGCAGCTTTGCGAGTTGCTGCTGACACCCTCCCACGGGCCTGGGACCCACCGAGGACCTGCTGAGGTTTGGTTTTGAGCACACGGACCCTCACCCATTTTGTGTGTTTAGGTGTTTACCGACATCAGGACCCCGGGCTCTCCTGTGGGAAATGCCAGTCCAAATAGGTGACTTGCCGGCAGGCCGCACCTGCCCCTAACCTGCGGCTGAGGCCTGGCCTTTCTGACGAGGGGTAAGGACGGATGCGGCCCCATCCCCGCCTCCTGCGCCCGTGGAGCCCCAGCGCAGAGCTGTGGGTTTTTTTTTTTTTTTTTTTTGAGAAACTCACTAAGTTGCTGAGGCTGACTTGAACTTGGGGTTCTTCTGCCTCAGCCTCCTGAGTAGCTGGGATTAACAGTATGCGCCCTTGTCCCCAGGGAGGGTGGGGGCATGGATAGATAATTTTTTGGGGGGGTACTGGAGATTGAGCCCGGGCATTCTATCTCTGAGCTACATTACTAGCCCACTTACTTAATAATTTATTGTTTTATGGTACTGAGGATTGAATCCAGGAATATTCTACCTCTGAGCTACACCCTTGGCCCTATTTTTTTATTCTTTATTTATTTTTTTTTTGTTTTTGTTTTTTTTTTTTTGGTGGTACTGGGGTTCCTGGAAGCCCTTCTACTTCTGGGCTACACTCCCAGACCTATTTTTACATTTGTATTTGGAAACAGGGTCTCCTAAGCCAGCGCGCGCGGCTGGCTTCGAACCTGCGCCATCCTCCTGCTCAGCCTCCCAAGCGCGGGGATTACAAGTGTGCGCCACCACGCCTGGCCTATTCTTTATTTTTTATTTATATTTGTTTTTGCAGGTCTGTAAATTGAACCTGGGCATTCTGAGCTACATTCCAGGCCCTTTTACTATATATTTATTTATTTTACTTATTGTGGTCCAGGTATTGAACTCAGGAACATTCTACCTCAGCTACACCCAACCTTGGCTCTATTTTTTATTCTTTTTAAAAATTTATTATTTATGTATGTATGTATGTGTGTATGTATTTATTTTTGGTGGTACTGGGGATGGAACCCTTTTACCTCCGGGCTATGCTCCCAGACCTATTTTATATTTTTATTTGGAAACAGGGTCTTTTAAACCAGCGCAGCTGGCTTCCAACCTGCGCGATCCTCCTGTCTCCGCCTCCCAGGCGTGGGGATGCCCAGCGTGCGCCACCACGCCTGGCTGTTTTTTGTTGTTTTTTTTCTTTTGCAGGTCTGGGGATGGAACCCAGGGACATTTGACCTCTGAGCTACACCCCCTACTCTATTTTGTATTCTTTATTTTGAAACAGGGCCTCACTAAGTAGCTGAGGCTGTACAATCCTGTCTCAGCCTCCCAAGTACTGGGATTATAGTCATGTCCTAATATGCATGGCTAATTTATTTAAGATGGGCATGGTGGTGCATACTTGCAATCTTAGCTCTGGGAGACTGAGACAGGAGGATCGCAAGTTCGTGGACAGCCTCAGCTACTTAGGCCCTCTGCAACTTTGCGAGACCCTGCTTCAAAATAAAGAATAAAATAGGGCTGAGGATAGCTCAGAAGTAGAATGCCCCGGAGTTCGAACTCCAGTACCACACACAAAAAGAAAAGAAATGTAGAATTTCTTTTCTACATTTCTGCACAGGCTTTACAGTGAATTTCTGCACAGGCTTTACAGTGGTTTTCAAACTGTTGCCCCAGAGGCGTGAGAGCATTAGGAGAAATTTTGCAAAAGGCAGATTATCAGGTTCATCAGAGTTGCTGAGTCAGCACCTGCAGGCAGAGCTCAGCCCTGAGCCCTGGGGGGCTCTGGCCTCTACTGGAGAAGTCCTGTTGGGGAGGGCTGGGTTGCAGTTAATCATCTGCTCCAGGCACCAGCGACTTCTTCCAGTTAAGACTCTTCCCCATCTTAAGATACTGCTATATATATATATATATATTTTACACGGTACTGGGGATGGAACCCAGAGGCATTCTACCTCTGAGCTACACCCCCAGCTCTATCTATTTTTTCTCTTCTTTTTTTGGTGGTACTGGGGGTGGAACCCAGGGGCTTTCTGCCTCCGGGCTATACTCCTAGACCCATTTTATATTTTACTTGAAAACAGGGTCTCACTAAGTTGCTGAGAGCCTAAGTAGCTGAGGCTGTCCTCAAACTGCCATCCTCCTGTCTCAGCCTCCGGAACGCTGGGGTGACAAGTGTGTGCCGCCCCGCCCCGCTGGGTCTGGGCTTTGACCTACAGCCCATGTATTATGTAAGGTGGGGGTTCGGCACACTTAGCCGAAGCAGCCGTGATCTTTTGATTTCTAATCTCCGCCAGACTGAAGACGGGATAACTCGGACGCTTGAGTAATTCCCAATTTTCTCTCCCTGCTGAACCGGCTGACCCGGGGCTGCAGGAATGTTACTTTAAGTGGCGGGTGGCGCCACTTGGTGGTGCTAATGGGAAGAGCACCATTTGTTATTTGGGGGCAAGATTTCACAGCTAGAACTTCTGAGTGGAATCCCACGCTAAAGGAAATAGGATACTACTAATATAATTTGAGCGTGATACTTTACATTTCTCTAATTTAGAGTTCGTGAGCTCAGCGGTTACTCAGTGTAGTCCTACCTGTACCTCAGTGGGGTGTTTAGTGATTTCTATTACAAACAGATGCTGGGGCTAGTCTATTTAATGCCAGAGGCCCAGCTGAATTAATTAATCAGCTAATTATAATTATTATTTTTTTGCATTACCGGGGTTGGAACCCAGGGGCATTGTACCTCTGAGCTACACCCCCAACCTGATTTTTTATTCTTTTTTTTTTTGTGTGTGTATGATACTGGGGGTAGAAACCAGGGACTTTTCTACCTCCAGGCTACACTCCCAGACCTGTTTTATACTTTAGTTGGAAACAGGGTCTCACTAAGTTGCCGAGAGCCTCACTAAGTCGCCGAGGCTGGCTTCGAACCCGTGCGATCCTCCTGTCTCAGCCTCCCATGCGCGGGGATGACAAGCGTGCGCCCCCACGCCCGGCTCTACATTTTTTAAGACCCTGTCTCAAAGCTGGGTGTGATGGTGCACTCTAGCAATCCCACCGCTCGGGAGGCTGAGACAGGAGGGTGGCACAGGTTCGAAGCCAGCCTCAGCGACTTAGTGAGGCTCTCGGGCAACTTAGACGCTGTTTCCAAATAAAGTATAAAACAGGTCTGGGAGTTTAGCCTGGAGGTAGAAAGCCCCTGGGTTCCACCCCCAGTACCACTGCCCCCCTCCCCCCCAAAAAAAGTAAATCAAAACAAAGCAGCTCTATGGGTCTGGGGCTGCAGCTCAGAGGAGAACACTTGCTAGCATGGACGGAGGCCCGGTTCAATCCCCAGCACTGTGTAAAAAAGACCCCGCACATGTGTTACTCTGGGAATTTCAGACAAGGAGAATCACAAGTTTGAGACTCGCGAGCAAAACCCTATTTCAAAACAAAACAAAACAAAAAAAGGGGCCATGGATGTAGCTAGGAGGTAGAATGCCCTCGGGTTCAATTCCTAGTCACACACACACGCACAAACACACACCCCTACCTTTGCGATTCCAGGCAGGAGGATCCCAAGACCAAGGCCAGCCTGGGTAGTTTAGTGATTTGAATCAGAGGCGTCTTAAACTCTCCTTGTACGGATTAAATTTGCAACAGCGTCAGCCCCATACATTTTGGATTCCCCGGGCATCTTTCAGGTTGGAGGGAAGCTGCTGTTCACGCCTTGGCCACACGGTGGCGCCTGTTATCAGGCAGACTGAAATTCGGGCCCTCGGTGGAGCGGGCGCTTAACGTGGCTTCCAACTGTATCAGGGCTTCTGGGTTTCTTCCCTTGAGGACACGCAGCTGCCCTGGCCTTCCGGCTGGCTATGCCCGAAGCCAAGGCGGACGGACACCTAGAAATTCAGATGGAAGCCGGGCCTGGTGGCACAGGCCTGTAATGTCAGTACTTGGGAGGCTGAGACAGGAGGGTCACAGGTTTGAGGACAGCCTCAGCTAGTAGTGAGCCTCTCAGCAACCTAGTGAGACCCTGTTTCAAAATAAAAATAAAAAAACAGGGCTGGGGGTGTAGCCCAGATGTAAGATACCCCCGGGGCTCAATCCCCTGTGCCACACACCAGACACGCTCTCAAATGAAAGTTGGCAGCTCATCCTTTAGAGTGGTGGTTGTGTTTTTGCATTTCTGGGTGTCTTAGTCCCGGCCATAATATCGAGGCTGCTGGTTTTTTTTTGTCCTGGGGATTGAACCCAGAAGCATTCTACCTCTGAACTACACCTTATACCCCAGTCTTTCCCTCTGCCCCAAACCGGATCTTGCTAAATTGCTGAAAGCCTCACTAAGTAGCTGAGGCTGGCCCGGCTTGGAATAGTTTTGTATTTAGATTACAGTCATAAAAATAGCTGATAGTTCCCACACACCCTTTACCCTGTGAGCTGTAATATGCAGCACATCTGTCCACGCCCAGAAACGACCCCGGGGGGCATATCCCTTTGTTCCGGATCCTCCAGTTTCCCCACAAGTGCCCCTGATTTCTCTTCCGGGATCCGCCTCCCCCCAAACCCATGTTTCCACCTCAGGCCACCCGGTCTCTGCAACTTCTCGGATTTTCCTTATCTTTCATGACTTGGGCTGTGCTAAGAGGTACTACTTTTTCTCTCCTTTCTTTCCTAGCACTCGGGGGTGAAAGCCAATGGTGTTCTGCCTCTGAGCTACAACCACAGCCTTTTTTTATTGTTGGGTTTCAAACTTTGAACTTCACTAGGTCACCGAGGCTCTTGCTAAATCGCTGAGGTTGTCCTAGAACCTGCGGTCCTCCTGTCTCAGCCTCTCCAGTACTGGGATTACGGGCGTGTGCCACCATGCCCGGCTTTATTTTCATTTTTATTTTATCTTAGGTAATGAGGATTGAACCCAGGTGCATTCTACCTTCAAGCTGCCTCCCCAGCCCTATTTTTAAAAATTGTTTATTTTGAAACAGGGTCTCACTCAGTCGCAGAGGGCCTCACTAAGTAGCTGAGATTGGCCGCAACCCGCCATCCTCCCGTCTCAGCCTCCCAAGTACTGGGGTTACAAGTGTGCACCCCCACGCCCGGCTTTTATTTTTATTTTGAAACAGGGTCTTGCTAGGTGGATGACAGTCTCACTGCTTGCTGAGGCTGGCCTTGAACCTGCCGCCACTCTGTCAGCCTCCCAAGCACTGGGACGACAGGCATGTGCCACTACACCTGCAATTTGCCTTTAATTTTTCTAGGTTTTCGATGTCAGCAATGGAGTCTAGATGCTCACCCGTGCGTACTCTCTTGTATTCTCTCTCCCGTTGTTTCTTTTTGGTGGCACTGGAGATCAAACCCAGGGTCATTTTACTTCTGAGCTACACCCCGACCCATTTATTTATTTACATATTTATTTTACTTATTTATTTGTTTTGTTTTGTTTTTGTGGTACTGGAGATGGAACCCAGGGGCATTCTATCTTGGACCGATACTCCCAGCCCTATTTTGTTTCTTTCTCTTTTTCTTTCTTTCTTTCTCTTTCTTTCTTCCTCCCTTTCTCTCTCTCTCTCTCTCTGTCTCTGTCTCTTTCTTTTCTGGCAGTACTCAGGATGAAACCCAGGAACTTTCTACTTCCAGGCTATACTCTCAGACCTATTTTATACTGTATTTTTTAATTTTTAATTTTTATTTTTTGGTGGTACTGGGGTACCTGGAAACCCTTCAACCTCCGGACTACACTCCCAGACCTATTTTATATTTTTATTTGGAAACAGGGTCTCCTAAGCCAGCGCGGCTGGCTTCGAACCCGTGCGATCCTCCTGTCTCCGCCTCCCGAGTGTGAGGATGACGAGCGCGCCCACCGCGCCCGCCTGTGTCACTGAGTCGCAGAGGCCTCGCTAAGTAGCTGAGACTGTCTGCCGAGCCCAGATCCTCCTGTCTCAGCCTCTCAAGCGCTGGGATTATAAGCGTGCGCAGCCACCCCAGCTTTGTCTGTCTATGACAGTCTCACTAAGGTGCTGACGGTTTTGCCTTGTGGCTGAGGCTGACTTTGAACCTTCTTGTGGGTACTGGAGAATGAACCCAGGGTCATCTTACCTCTGAGCGACACCTCCATTTTGTTTATTTATTTATTTACTTACTTACTTATTTATTTATTTATTTTAGAAACAGAGCCTCACTAAGTTGCTGAGTGTTTTGCTTTGTGGCTAAGGCTGGCTTCGAACCTGCAATCCTCCTTGTGGGTACTGGGGATGGAAACCAGGGTCATTCTACCTCTGAGCTACACCCCCAGCCCTATTTTTATTATTTATTTTTATGTACAGAGTCTCACCAAGTTGCTGAGGGGCTTGCCTTGTGGCTGAGGCTGGCCTTGAACCTGCGACCCTCCTGTCTCAGCCTCCCAGGTCCTTCGATCAGGAGAGTGTGCGCACATCCCGGCTGGCTCCTGGGTGCGCTCTCCAGCTTCCAGCTTCCCTCTCTGGAATCCAGGGGCACTCTCAACACAGGGCACTCTGAGCACGGGAGCACTTTCAGCACGGGAGCACTTTGAGCACTGGGGGGCACTCAGCGGGGGGCACTCGGATCACAGGGGCACTTTAAACGCGGGAGCACTCTGAGCACTGAGGCACTTTGAGCACGGGGGCACTGAGCACGGGGGCACTGTGCACGGGGGCACTGAGCGGGGGGGGGGCACGCGGAGCACCGTGCGCGGGAGCACTCGGAGCACGGGGGCACTGTGCACGCGGAGCACCGTGCGCGGGAGCACTCGGAGCACGGGGGCACTCGGAGCACCGTGCACGTGGGCACTGTGCACGGGGGCACTGAGCACGGGGGCACGCGGAGCACCGTGCACGGGGCACTCGGAGCACGGGGGCACTCGGAGCACTGTGCACGGGGGCACTGAGCACGGGGGCACGCGGAGCACTGTGCGCGGGAGCACTCGGAGCACGGGGGCACTCGGAGCACTGTGCACGTCGGCACTGTGCACGGGGGCACTGAGCACGGGGGCACGCGGAGCACCGTGCACGGGGCACTCGGAGCACGGGGGCATCCGGAGCACGGGGGCACGCGGAGCACCGTGCACGGGGGCACTGAGCACGGGGGCACTGAGCACCGGGGCACGCGGAGCTCCGTGCGCGGGAGCAGCGTCCGCGGCCTGCGCGGCGTCGGGCCACGCGGGGGCAGTGTTCGCCAAGCCGCGGCTGTCACCGCAGAACAAAGGCCGCGCAGGAAGCTGGCCGCCGGCCGCCTGGGGACGCCGGCCGGGCCGCGGAGCACCCGGGGCACAGCCGCCCGGAGCGTGGGGATCCCGGCGGGGAAGCGGAGAGGAGGCCGGGAGCCGGGAGGCCGGCAGCTGCACAGTGGGCAGTTAAGAAGAGCTTCAGGAGGAGACCTGCGGCTCTGCTGGAGGGCAGTGGCTCAGATTTAATTTTTACTTTTTTTTTGGGGGTGTGTGTGCGGCACTGGGGATGGAACCCCGGGGGCTTTTCTACCTCTCAGACCTATTTTATACTTTATTTGGAAACAGGGTCTCAGTAAGTTGCTGAAAGCCTCACTAAGCAGCAGAGGCTGGCTTCGAACCTGTGCCATCCTCCCGTCTCAGCCTGCCAAGCGCAGGGATGACAAGCGTGCGCCACCACGCCTGGCTATCAAATTAAATTACTTTTTAACCACATCTGACTTTTCCCTCTCCTTCTTCTTTGATTCTTTTACCGTTTTCTTTCTTGGTGTGTGTGTGTGTGTGTGTGTGTGTGTGTGTGTGTGTGTGTGTGTGTGTGAGTTACTGGGGATTGAATGAACCCAGGGGCATTCTATCTCCGAGCTCACTCCAGCCCTTTTATTTTTTATTTTTTTAATTAATTTTTTATTTTGTTTAAACAGAGTCTCACTAGGTCATGGAGTCTCACTACTTGAGGAGGCTGGTGGTGAACCTGTGATCCTCCTGTCTCAGCCTCTCGAGTTGTGCACCACCACACTTTTCTTTTTTCCTTCCTTCCTTCCTTCCTTCCTTCCTTCCTTCCTTCCTTCCTTCCTTCCTTCCTTCCTGTATTGGGATTGAACCAGGGGCACTCTGATTACTCGCTTACTTTTTTTTTTTTTTTTTTTTGTGGTACTGGAGGTTGAATACAGGGACATTCTACCTCCAAGCTCCATCTCCAGCCCTATTTTTTATTCTTCTTCTTTTTTTGGTGGTACTGGGGTTCCTGGAAGCCCTTCTACCTCCGGCTACACTCCCAGACCTATTTTTATACTTTTTAAATTTGGAAACAGGGTCTCTTAAGCCAGCGCGCCTGGCTTCAAACCTACGCGATCCTCCTGTCTCCGCCTCCCAAGCGCGGGGATTACAAGCGTGCGCCACCACGCCTGGCTTATTTTGTATTCTTTATTTTGAAACAGGGTCTCATTGAGTTGCAAAGGGCCTCGCTAAGATCCACCGGTCTCAGCCTCCCAAATGCTGGGATTACAAGCGTGCGCCACCAGGCCCGGCTCTTACTTTCTATTTTGAGACAGAGTCTCCAGGGTTACTGAGGCTGGCCTCCCATTTCTCATCCTTCTGTCTCAGCCTTTTAAAGTAGTGGGATTATAGGTATGCTGTACCATGCCCGGCTGTGTGTGTGTGTGCGTGCGTGTGTGGTATTGGGGACTGAACTCATGGACATTCTATCTCTTAGCTACACCCTCAGCCCTATTTATTTATTTATTTATTTAGTAGTACTGAAGATTAAATTGAGGGACCTTCTATCTCAGAGCTGCACCCCCAGCCGTATTTTTTATTCTTTATTTTGAAACAAGGTCTCACTCAGTAGCTGAGGCCGGCTGCAAATCAGAGATCCTCCTGCCTCGGCTTCCCACGTACTGGTATCACAAGCGTGCGCCACCGCGCCTGGCCTTTGTTTTGTTTTTTATCTCCTTCTTCGAAACCTATAGGCAGAGTGAGGTCTCTTTGGCGCGGTGCCCTCCTCCCCTCTAACCGCGTCCTCTGGGGCAGCCTTCTGCACAGAGCCAGCCCAGTAAGCAAACAGACACACCGCGACCGGCACAAAGACACAGCGTCTTTCCTGGCCACCATCTCGGGGCATCGTGAGCGGAGACCCCCGAGGTGGCTGGAGCCTAGATAGCAAAGCCAGGGTCTCCGCCCGAGGAGCGTAGCCCTCCCCGTTTAAAGCCAACGCAGTTCAAACGCTTTAGTGAAGAGGGACGTGAGTCTCTGGACGACAGCGGACACCCCTCCACCAAAACTCTCCTCCACACCGCGCCTTCGACACCCGCAGCGGCTTAAAGCATCTCAGGAAGGCTTGGCAGCCCAGTGCTTGGGAGGCGGAGACAGGAGGATTGCAGGTTTGAGGCCACTCACAGCAATTTAGAGAGACCTCCAGCAACCTAGTGAGACCCTGTTTCAAAATAAAAATAAAAGGGCTTAGAGGGTGTAGCTCAGAGGAAGAATGCCCCTAGATTCAATCCCCAGTACCAAACACAACACACACACACACACACACACACACACACACACACACACTAAAAAAAACCACAAAACAAACAAAAAACGAAAACAAAACAAACAAAACTCCCACTTACTAGAAAATAAAAACTTTAAGTTAAACAAATTTTGGATGGAATTTTCTTTTAAAATTTATATTTATTTATTTATTTATTCATCTATTTTTGTGGTACTGGAGATGGAAACGAGGGGCATTCTACCTCTGAGCTGTACCTCCAGTCCTATTTTTTTAATTCTTTTTTTTTTTTTTTTTGGTAACCCAGGGGCTTTTCTACCTCTGGGCTATACTCCCAGACCTATTTTACATTTTATTTGGAAACAGGGTCTCACTAAGTTGCTGAGAGCCTCACTAAGTAGCTGAGGCTGGCTTTGAACCTGCGCGATCCTCCTGTCTCAGCCTCCCAAGCGCGGGGATTACAAGCATTCAACCTCTGAGCCACACTCCCCAGCCCTATTATTTATTTATTTAAAGTTGAACTTTTTAAAATTTAATGTATTTTTATTGTTGCATTGTAGTCAAACATCTCAACGGAATATAAGACTTGTGCGGATATCCAAGCACACATCATCCAATTAGCCTTTATCCAATCCCCATCCCATTCCCTCCCCTCCCTCGATCCCGTGCTTGATTTAGTGATTGACTTTGATATATTTAAGTACATCATGTGCTTTAAAGAGATTCCATCTTCCCCCCTCCCTCTGATTGGTCACCTTAATTGCTCCTCCATAGGGCTCTTTCTTCAACTAGATTTCCTTCTATTACCCATTTTGTCCTAGTTTTTGCATATTAGGGAAAGCATCTGATTTTTAATTTTCTGTGATATTTCTCTGTGTATGCCACATTGTAAGTTCCGAACCCACTCTTGAAGGCCCCAGCACTGGCCTGGCCACCCGCCAGGCTCTGATCCCAGCCTCACTGGCCCCGGCCCTGGCCTCACCCTCAGCAGGTTCCAATCCTGGCCTTGGGGGCCCTAGCACTGGCCTTGTCTCATGGCAGGGTCCAAACCCGGCCTTGCTGGCCCTGGCACCAGCCTCACCCCTCAGCAGGCTCTGATCCCAGCCTTGGAAGCCCCAGCACTGGCCTTGCCTCATGGCGGGCTCCGATCCTGGCCTTACTGGCCCCGGCACTGGCCTCACTCTTAGGCAGGCTCAGATCCCGGCCTTGCTGGCCCTGGCACCGGCCTCACCCCTCGGCAGGCTCCAATCCTGGCCCCCGAGGCCCCAGCACTGGCCTTGCCTCACAGCATCTCCGATCCTGGCCTTGCTGGCCCCGGCACCAGCCTTGCCTTAAGGCAGACTCCTATCCCAGCCTCGCTGGCCCCAGCACAGACCTCACTGCATGGCAGGCTCCTATCCTGGCCTCAGAGGCCCCGGCACCGGCCTTGCTGTGCATCAGGCTCTGGTCTCTGTCACTATGAGCAGGTCAGCTACAGATGTTCCCTTTTATCTTCCTTTTTTTTTTTTTTTTTTTTTTGGTGGTACTGGGGTTCCTGGAAACCCTTCTACTCTGGGCTACACTCCCAGACCTATTTTTATTTTATAGTTTTATTTGGAAACAGGGTCTCTTAAGCCAGCGAGGCTGGCATTGAACCTGTGCGATCCTCCTGTCTCCGCCTCCCAAGTGTGGGGATTACAAGCGTGCGCCACCACGCCCGGTGTTCTTCCATTTTTTTTTAATATGAAAAAGCAGTACATGTCTTTTGCAAAAGCTGGGACCCCAAATACCTAGTGGCAATTAATTTTGTCTTCCCTCCAAAGGCAGAGGTCCACAGCTTCACTTCGGAGAGCAGGCTCTGCTGCTCCACGTGCACCCTGGTCTCCCACCCTGCACAGAGGAGCGCGGTGGCCATGAGGGCTGATGACTCCCAGAACACACAGCGTGGCGGCCCATCCCGGCTATGCAGGGCTCCCTCTGATACCCTCCAAACCCTTTTACCACTTCGCATGTTGTCCAGAATTCCCGAGCTTGTGTGGGAGGAGCAGTCTACTTTTGGGGAGATTTCCTCACAAGTTCAAGGTGGATTGGACTGGATCTGTCTGTCCCTCCAAATACTGTTCACCACCACCACCGCTGCCGCCACTGCCATCTCGGCTCTCTTCCGAGCACCTTATTCACACAGCATGTGGTCCCAAATTCCCAAGCATGTGCGCCGGTAGCATTGTCCCTTTGGGGCGATTTCTTCAAGCGATCAAGGTGGATTGAATCAGATCTCTGCCTCTCCTGAATACTGGCCACCATCATCGCTGCTGCCTCCAGCATCTCAATTCTCTCCCAAACATTTTTCCCACACAGCATGTTGTCCAGAATTCCTGAGCATGTGCGGCGGTAGCATTCTACCTTTGGGGCAATTTCTTCAAAAGATCAAGGGGGATTGGGTCAGATCTCTGCCTCTCCCAAATACTGGCCTCTGCCGCCCCTGCCACCGCCGCCTTCCTCCTGGTTCTCCGCTGAGCTCCTTCCTTACATGATATGATGTCCAGAATTTTTAAGCATGTGCGGCAGGAGCAGTCCCCCTTCGCAGAGATTTTTTTTCCCAAAAGTTCAAGGTGGATTGGTTAGGATTTGTCTGCATCTCCTGAATCCTGGCTGCTGCCGCCATCTTGACCCCTCTCCAATATTTTTTAAAAAGAGTATGTGTGTTTTGAAGAGGCGAGATCGCGCACTCAGCAGCAATTTTATCTCCCCTCCAAGAGCGGAGGCCACAGCCTCACTGCATAGAGCAGGATCTGCTGTTCCGAGCACATCCCGGCCCCCAGCGCAGCACAGGGGAGCGCGGCGGCCAGGCGCGCTGAGTTCCCCAGGATGTGTGGCTCAGCTTCCCGCCCGGCACTGCTGGGCTTCCTCCACCACGCCCGAGTCATTTTTCTTACAAGGTATGTTGTTAAGAGCTCCCCAGCATGCGCGGCTGAAGCGGTTTTTTCTCTCATCTCTTCTGGTATGTTCATACAAAAACCACTTTTCTTGCATGGTGGGCGCCTCCTCGTCATCTGCTTCTAATTCTGCCATTATCCACTCTCTCTCCTGTATTCTAGATAGGAAGTCATGGCTGGAGATGTCACCTTAAGTTGTCCCAATCAGATATTAAACCAAAATCTGATGTCTGGGCCTTCTCTGAGGAATGCATGTCCTTTTCGGCGGCTGTGGCCACCGCCATCTTCCTCTCCCCTACAAAGTTGAACATTTTTATTGCAGTACTGGGAATTGAACTTGGACCCTTGCCCATGCTAGGCAAGAGCTCTACCACTGAGCTACATACCCAGCCCCTTGTTTATTTATTTTATTTAAATATTATTTTATTTATTTAAATATTTTATTTATTTATTTATTTATTTGGGGTCTGGGGATGGAACCCAGGGGCATTTGACCTCTGAGCTACACCCCCTGCCCTATTTTTTATTCTTTATTTTGAAACAGGGCCTCACTAAGTAGCTGAGGCTGGCTGTGAACTGCGATCCTCCTGTCTCAGCCTCCCGAATGCTGGGATTACGAGTGTGTGCCACCACGCCTGGCTCTTTTTTTTTTTTTTTTTTTTGAAACAGGATTTTTCTAGGTTGGAGAGAGTCTCACTACTTGCTGAGGCTGTCCTCGAACATGCGATCCTCCTGTCTCAGCCTCCCAAGGACTGAGATGACAGGAGTGTGCGGGCCTGGCAGTCGCTAAGCTTCCTAGGCCTCAAGTTCATCGTCTGGAATCTTAGTAGCATCTCTGTTTTCTTGAGTCGCTAATGGCCTTGGGTTTTCTTCCCCGTCTGTGATATCCAGGCTCTACATCTCAGAAGTCCTGATGGGCACGATTCTAACCCGAGCGTCATAACTCAGGTGGATTTGCTTAATCTCTGTTGGGTGTGGTGATGGAGCTAGTTGGTGGTGGAAAATATGTTCAAAATTATAATTACAGCATGGATGACATGTGGGGTACTCCCAGCTCCTTTGATATCTAGGTAAAAACCCTTTCCGGTGTTCTCAAGTTTAGCACTTGAAAGGCTGAAACATGAGGATCGCAGATTCGAGGACAGCCTTGGCAAATAGTGAGACTCTCATCAACTTAGCAAGGCTCTGTTTCGAGATTAAAAAGAAAATAGAAGGCCGGGCGTGGTGGCACATGCTTGTAATCCCCGCACTTGGGAGGCTGAGACAGGAGGATCGCCCAGGTTCGAAGCCAGCCTCAGCTACTTAGTGAAGCTCTCAGCAACTTAGTGAGACCCTGTTTCCAAATAAAATAGAAAATAGGTCTGGGAGTATAGCCTGGAGGTAGGAGGCCTCTGGGTTCCACCCCAGTACCACCAAAAAAAAAAAAAAAAAAAAAAAAAGAAAGAAAATAGAGCTGGGGGTGTAGCTCAGAGGTAGAATGCCCCTGGGTCCAATCCCCAGTTTCAAAAAACAAACAACAGGCGTGGTGGCGCACACTTGTAATCCCAGCATTCCGGAGGCTGAAACCGGAGGACCACGGTTTGTGGACAGCCTCAGCTACTTAGTGAGGCCCTTTGCAACTTAGTGAGACCCTGTTTCAAAATAAAGAATAAAAAAATAGGGCTGAGGGTATAGCTCGGAGGTCAAATGCCCCTGGGTTCCATCCCCAGACCCGCAAAAACAAACAAGCAAGCAAACAACCTTCCACCTTCGAGTCTCCAGTCTCACGCAGCTCCAAAACTCTCTCTGCCGATTCCTGCGGGAGCGTAGGGAATTTTGGGCCGGTCTCTCTCTCCAGAGCTCTGGTTCCCAGTAGGACTCTTCTTTCTCTTCCCTGGCTCCCGGCAACTCTGTTCTAGGGTTACAGGCATGCACCACCACAACCGGCTTTATTATTTGGAATTTGAAATCAAATCCAACACTAAAACGTAGGCTATTAATCACCACAGAAAAAGACTCCAATAGTAACGACAACAGCCAGACGGCACCAGCTCCCAGGCCAGCTCTCCCTCCTGCGCCTCCGCAGAGCTACGGAGCTGCCTTGCACCTTAGTATCTACATTTGAGTGTCAGGTAAGGATCTGTGACGGTTTAGAAAGATGTCCATAGGCTGGTTGAGGTGGTACACACTTGTGATCCCAGTACTTGGGAGGCTGAGACCGGAGGATCACAGGGTTGTGGCCAGCCTTAGCGACTTAGTGAGGCCCTGTGCAATTTAGTAAGACCCTGTTTAAAAATAAAATAAGCCGGGCGTGGTGGCGCACGCTTGTAATTCCAGCATTTGGGAGGCTGAGCCAGGTGGATAGAGCTTCACAGACAGCCTCAGCTACTTAGTGAGGCCTTCCGCAACCCAGTGAGACCCTGTTTCAAAATAAAAAATAAAAAAAACATGGTTGGGGGGATAGCTCAGATGTAGAAGGCCTCTGGGTTCCATCTCCAGCACCCCAAATAAATAAATAAATAAATAAATAAAATAGAGCTGGGCGTGGTGGCACACGCTTGTAATCCCCGCGCTTGGGAGGCTGAGACAGGAGGATCGCACGGGTTCGAAGCCAGCCTCAGCTACTTAGTGAGGCTCTCAGCAACTTAGCGAGACCCTGTTTCCAAATAAAATATAAAATAGGTTTGGGAGTGTAGCCTGGAGGTAGAAAGCCTTAGGGTTCCACCCCCAGGACCACAAAATATATATATATATATAAAATAAAATATAAAATAGAGCTGGGGGTATAGCTCGGAGATTGAATGCCACTGGGTTCAATCCTCAGTGCCATGCAAACATGAAGGAAGGAAGGAAGGAAGGAAGGAAGGAAGGAGGAAGGAAGCTGGGGTGAAGGTCAGGGGTAGAATACCTTTGGTTCAATCCGCAGCACCCCTCCCCACATCACACACTTCACAAATTCTTTGGTACAGGTTTGATCAGAAAGTGGAGTTTAATTCTTCTCTTGCGAGTGACGCTCAATTAGGGATTTGCTTCTAACAGCGTATGTCTTTCTTTCTTCATTCCTTCCTTCCTTCCTTGCTTGCTTTTTTTGCTTTTTTTGCTTTTGCAGTACTGGGGGTTAAACCCAGGGGCATGTGACCTCCAAGTTACACCCCCGCCCTATTTTTAATTCTTTATCTTGAAGCAGGGTCTCACTGAGTTGCGGAGGGCCTCACCAAGTAGCTGAGGCTGGCCGCGAACCACGGTCCTCCTGCCTCGGCCTCCCAAGTACTGGGATTGCACGCATGCACTGCCAGCCCAGTTTCAGTGTATGGTTTCTGAGACTGGGTTGCTAGAGACGTTGTGGTCTCCATCTTACTGCCTTGATGACTCACTCTGGGGGAACCAGCGGCCATGATGTGAGGGCACTCGACTCCCCTACACCGAGACCCGAGTGCTGAGGTCTCTTGTCCACACCCAGCAAGACACGAACACTTTCTCCAGTGGCCGTTTGGTTTAGTTTTAAATTTTGTGCCATTGGAGGTTGAACCCGGGGTCATTCTACCTCCCAGCCACATTCCCAGCCCTGTTTTATTTTTATTTGGAAACAGGGTCTTGCTAGGTCGGTGAGAGTCTAACTATCTGCTGAGGCTGTCCTTGAACCTACGATCCTCCTGTCTCAGCCTCCCGAGTACTGTGATTACAGGTGTGCGCCTGGCAGGGAGCCGCTGAGGAAGCGGAAGCTTTGGCTCAACAGAACCTCCAGAGGAGGCAGCCGGGGCGCAGCCTGGCTCCTACCTCCCGAGAGGCGCTCCGCCGGCGCCTCCCAGCTGAACTGCCCCGACTTCCCGACTCACAGGAACCGGGAGATAACAAATAATGTCGTTCTAAGTTGCTGAGTTTTGGGGAAATTTATTATGCAGCATTAATTAATACAGCATCTCCAGTGTGACATTCAAAGGCTCAGCTCCGAACCTTCACGCTGCAAACGTGATTTTCCCTTTCTCCATCTCCCCCTCCTCCTCCTCCTCCTCCTCCTCCTCCTCCTCCTCCTCCTCCTCCTCCTCCTCCTCCTCCTCCTCCTCCTCCTCCTTCTTCTTCTTCTTCTTCTTCTTCTTCTTCTTCTTCTTCTTCTTCTTCTTCTTCTTCTTCTTCTTCTATGGTCCTAGTGATTGAACCAGGGACATTCTGCCTCTGAGCTACACCCCCCAGCCATATTTTATTTTATTCATTTATTCATTTATTTTTTATTTTTTGCGGTACTGGGGATTGAACCCAGGGGCATTCTACCTCCGAGCTACATCCCAGTCCTTTTTATTATTCTTTATTTTGAAACTGGGTCTCATCTCACTGAGTTGCAAGGGCCTCACTAAGTAGTCGAGGCTGTCCACGAACCGCGATCCTCCTGTCTCAGCCTCCCAGATGCTGGGATGACAAGCGTGCGCCACCACGTCCACCTCCTATTATATTTTCTGTTTTGAAACAGGGTTTAACCAAGTTGCTGAGGGCATTGTTAAATTGCCGAGGCTGGCCTCAAACCTGTGATCCTCTCGCTCCGGCCTCTCAAGTATTGGAATGGCAAGCATGTGCCACCATGCCCAGCTTCTGTATTTGTTGAATCAACAGACTTGTTTTCTTTTTCTTTTTTCTTTTTTTTTGTGGTACTGGGGGTGGAACCCAGGGGCTTTTCTACCTCTGGCTACACTCCCAGACCTATTTTATACTTTATTTGGAAACAGGGTCTCAGTAAGTTGCTGAGAGCCTCACTCAGTAGCTGAGGCTGGCTTCGAACCTGCCGGATCCTCCTGTCTCAGCCTCCCAAGCGCGGGGATGACAAGCCTGCGCCACCACGCCCGGCTCAGACTTTTTTCCCTAAGAGCTGCGATGCCGGGGCGCATCTCAGAAGGACTTGCGAAGCCAGCGGAACATCGGCATGCCCGGGGCACCCAGCCCGCGTGAAGGTACCCAGTTAGCATCTGATGAAAGCCAGGAAATGGTAAGAGGGACCCCTGTGAATCTTTATTGCATTTGTCTTCTCATCTTTCAGCCAAATTTGTTATTTCTGCTTTAACAGAGGCAGGGAGAAGAGTAAAATATATTGAAATTGGTTTGTATTAAAAAGCCTTCCTTTGTAGTTAGGGCAGTAAATTATAGACATAGGATTCGATATAGACCATAAATTGAATATTTTAGTGTGAGCAGAGTTGTATCAAATGTTCCTTTGGGGATTCAAGTTTATTTCCTACGCCTTTGTTCACTACAACATGAGCCTTTTCAATAAAACCATCTCCGTGCCTGACAGCCAGACAAGCCTTTCAGAGAGGCGCGAGGGCTTTACCAGGTGTGGTTAATTCAAACCGTTGGCTGAAGACAGTTTATGAGCAATATTTACTAAGGACCCTAGCAGGCCTGGTTAATTTCAGAATTCCTAAGGAAACTAATAAATGTGGGCAAACTGGGACCCCCCCCCCCCACACACCAGTTTTTTTTTTTTTTTTTGTGTGTGTGTGTGTGTGTGTGTGTGCGTGCGTATGGTACTGGGGATTGAATCCAGGACATTCTACTTCTGAGCTTCCCCCTCAGCCCTCTTTTTAAATTTTTTATCCTTTTTTTTTTTTTTTTTGGTGGTACTGAGGGGTTTTCTACTTCTGGGCTACACTCCCAGCCTTATTTTATATTTTATTTGGAAACAGGGTCTCACTAAGTTGCTGAGAGGCTCACTAAGTAGCTGAGGCTGGCTTCGAACCTGCGCCATCCTCCTGTCTCAGCCTCCCAAGCGCGGGGATTACAAGCATGCGCCACAACACCCAGCTCCTTTATTTATTTATTTATTTATTTATTTATTATTTGTGGGTCTGGGGATGGAGCCCAGGAACATTCTACTTCCGAGCTACACCCCCGGCCCTATTTTTTATTCTTTATTTTGAAACAGGGTCTAAGTTACAGAGGGCCTCACTAAGTAGCTGAGGCTGTCCGCGAACTGTGATCCTCCCGTCTCAGCCTCCCAAATGCTGGGATTACAAGCATGCGCAAACATGTCTGGCTCCTTTATTCTTTATTTTGAATCAGGGTCTCACTGAGTTGCAGAAGGCCTCACCAAATAGTTGAGGCTGTTCTTGAACCTGAGATCCTTCCGTCTCAGACTCCCAAATGCTGGGATTACAAGCTTATGTCACCAGGCCTGGCTGGAAGCTTGATATTATCATGGCTTTGATAATGACAAGATTTGATAATATTATCATGGAGAGCCGGGCATGGTGGCCCATGCCTGTAATTCCAGTACCTGGGAGGCTGAGACAAGAGGATCGCAGGTTTGAAGCCAGCCTCTCTAACTTAGTGAGGCCCTCAGCAACTTAGTGAGACCTTGTGTCTAAATAAAAAATAAAATAGATCTGGGGATGCAGCCTTGAACCAGAAGGCCCCTGGATTATTCTATCCTCATTACAAGAAAAATAAAAAATAAAAAAAGGCTTCTCCAAGCGTGGTCCTCAGATCTACATCCCAGGGAGCTTTGCTGGGGGCACACGGGCAGATCTCCCGAAACTCATGGTTGGTGGGTAAGGGACAGCCACCCGTGTCTTGCTAGGACGCTTGCGGTTTATGACGGAGACCCAGCCTTCTCCCACCCAAGGGCCCTCCCTGCCTCCCTGCTGCGTCTCCCTTGCACTGAAGAGGGTCTCCTGCACCCTACGGCCCCCTCCTCCTGGCGCTCCCTCCCTGGCTCCGGGCCGGCGCTTTCGCAGAGCTGCGGGAGATTTCCAGTGAGCCTTGACAGGCGTCCCGTCAAGCTTGATTGACAGCCCCCTAATCAGCGGAAAGAGAATGGCGCGCCGCTAGAATGATGTTTGCTCTGTAAATATTTGACATTATCTACCCTGAAAACCTGAAAGAGAACTTCATTTTTCTTTCTTTTTCGGGAAATACAGCAAGTCACGGAACACCCATAAGTATAATTAGCCTGACGAGGGAGCTCCCGACGGGGCTGGGGACCCTCCACCCGGGAGGATGGCGGGCCTTGGTCTCTGCCCCGCAGGGTAGACCAGGGCGGCTCTCCTGTGGCCAAAGGAACCGCAGTTCCCTGAGCAGAAGACACAGTGGACGGCCCCGCAGGCTGCGGTGGGCCGGGTCCCACATGTCAAGCGTGTCAATCAAACTCCCAGGCTGCGCCTGCTGCGAGTTGAGGACCATTCTGACCCGCAGAGCTGCGGGATCTTCCCTGAGCCAATGCCGACCTCATGTCCAGAGATGGCTCCCAAGTCGTCTGGGGTCCGGCTTTCCCAATTCAACAGATTTGGGTTGAAAAATATTTTTTCTTTTTTTTTTGCGGTACTGGGGATGGAACCCAGGGGCATTCTACCTCGGAGCTACACCCCCTGCCCTATTTTTTATTCTTTATTTGAAACAGTTTCTCACTAAGTTGCAGAGGGCCTCTCTAAGTAGCTGAGGCTGTCTGTGAACTACCATCCTCCTGTCTCTGCTTCCCGGATGCTGGGATGACAAGCGTAATCACCACGCCCGGCTTCTATTTTATTTTATTTTGAAATAGGGTCTCACTAAGTTGCTGAGGGCCTTGCAAGAGTTGCTGTGGCTGGTCTCAAACCTGTGATCCCCCTGCCTCAGCCTCCCACATGCAGGGATTACAGCCATGTACCACCAGGCCCAGCTCAGCTAAGATTTTTGTACCTCTCAGAGTCAGTTTCTCCTGTTTGGAAAAGAGACTGCCCTGTTCAAAATGCATGTTTTAGGGCAGCTGTAAAAAAATTAACAAAGAAAACTCCTCTCAGCCGGGCGTGGTGGCACACGCTTGTCACCCCAGCATTTTGGAGGCTGAGACGGGAGGATCGCGGTTCGCAGACAGCCTCAGCTACTTAGCGAGGCCCTCTGCAACTCAGTGAGACCCGGCTTCAAAATAAAGAATAAAAAATAGGGCAGGGGGTGTAGCTCGGAGGTCAAATGCCCCTGGGTTCCATCCACAGACCCGCAATAAATAAATAAACAAATAAATAGAATAAAAAATAGGGATGGGGGTGCGGCTCGGAGGTTGAATGCCCCTGGGTTCCATCCCCAGTAGGGCAAAAAGAAAAAAATAAAAAATAAAAATAACTCCTCTCAAAATCTGATCCAGAGTATGTGCTCAATAATGGTTTAATGTGTTTTATATAAAATATGTTAAAGATATGGCCAGATGTGGTGGTGTACACCTACAATTCCAGTACTTGGGAGGCTGAGACAGGAGGATTGAGAGTCTGAAGCCAGCCTCAGAAACTTAGTGAGTTACTCATTGACTTAGCAAGACCCTGTTTCCAAATAAAAAACAAAATAGGGCTGGGAGTGTAGCCTAGAGGTAGAAGGGCCCCGGGTTCCATCTTGAACACACACACACACACACACACACACACACACACACACACGGTTGTAGATGTAGCTCAGAGATGGAAGCCCCTGGATTCCGTCCCCCGTACCAACACAAAACAAAAACAAAAAACAAAACTTAGAGTTACTATCCTATGATTAGTTTAACAGCGGACACGTGTTCTGTTCCCGCCGGAGTCCCTGCTTGGGCCTGGTGGTGGCGGGGAGCCGAGCAGAGGCAGCTGGGGTCCTGGTCCCTGCATCCCTGCCCACGCCTCGTGGCCCGGGCCTGTCTTTCCATCTCTGAACCCGCGGGCTCTGCGTCTTCTCCCTGTCACACAGTGAGGAATACATCCACCTGATCTTCTGTGTGTATTTATGGAGCGATCACCCAGGGCCTTTGTGATTTGTAGGATGCAAACACATCATTTATTTATTTATTTATTTATTTATTTATTTATTTATTTTGGTATTGGGGATGGAACCCAGGGGCATTCAACCTCCGAGCCGCACCCCCCAGCCCTGTTTTTTTAATTCTTTATTTTGAAACAGGGTCTCACTGAGTTGCAAAGGGCCTCACTAAGTAGCTGAGGCTGTCCGCAAACCGCCATCCTCCTGTCTCAGCCTCCTGAATGCCGGGATTACAAGCGTGCGCCACCACGCCGGGCTCAGCAAACACATCTTTATCTGCCTCCCGGGATGTCCTGTGGCTGGGGTGCCCGCTGGGCTGCGGCAGGGGTGGGGGCGGAGACCAGTGGACAGTAGGTACCAGCAACAGCAGTGGCGGGACAGCAAGTGCCCCGCCGGTGTGAGGGAAGCCCAGGACGGCAGGCCGGAGGCAGGACACTCTCCCTAGGCTGAGAGTCAGAGCCAGCCCTGGGGGAGCCTCAGGGTGAAGATAGTGGGAAGACACAGGGTCCAGTGTGTGCAAAGGTCCCTGAGGCAGGAGAATGGCTGGTGGCCTCTGGGATTGAAGGGACGGAAGCGAGATGTGCCGGGATGTTGGAAACCAGGTCAGACAAGGTCTCAGGCCTGCTGAGGCCTGTGGACCCCTTAGGGAGCCATCAAAAGAGAGCATCCAGGGCCGAGGCAGGGCGCTGGGGCGCAGAAACTTGCCCTCCCGCTCAAACGTCGCATCTTTTCCCAGAGTTCTTACACTTCCCAGGGGACGGGAGGAGCTTGCTTCTGGAGTCTGGGAAGCAGCCCGGGACGGGGCAGGAGACACCAGTTCATATTTCAAAGGCCTGCGCCTGTCTCCTTTGCTCTCGCGGGGAAGGGTATGTTCTCTGTCACTCACGGGCCATCCGGCCGGGCCCTTCTGAAGTCCCCCGGGCACTTGCTGGGAATCTTGTAGTTTGGGGCCCTTGTTATCTGTGTACAGGAAAGAGACCTTGGTTCTTTGTTCTGTTTTGGTACTGGGGATTCAGCCCAGGGGTGTTCTATCTCTGGATATCCCCCCACTAGCCAAATTTTATTTTATTTTATTTTTTATGGTACTGGGGGTGGAACCCAGGGGCATTCTTCCACTGAGCTACACCCCCAGCCTTATTGGGTCTCAAGTTGCCGAGGCTGTCTTCGAACCTGTGATCCTCCTGTCTCAGCTTCTCAAGTACTTGTATTATAAGTGTGTAACAGCATGTCTGTCTTATTTTTAAAAATTATTATTTTTTTGCAGTATTGGGGGTTGAGTCCAAGGGAAGTCTACCTCCCAGCTACACCCCCAGCCTTATTTTATTTTTATTTTGAAATAAGGTCTTGCTAGGTTCTGAGAGTCTCAGTACTTGCTGAGGCTATCCTCAGATCCAGTGATCCTCCTGCCTCAGCCTCCCAAGTGTTGGGATTCCAGGGGTGCACCACCATGCTTGGCTATTTTTTTTTAAATTTTGAAACAGGGTCTCACTAAGTTGCTGAGGGTTTCACTAAATTGCTGAGGCTGACCTCAAACCTGTAATCCTCCTGTCTCAGCCTCCCAAGTACTGGGATCACAGGTGTGTGCCACAGCACCGGGCCCATCCTGTTCTTATAAACTGGATATCACCACATACATTTATCAGTGTCTCCCTCGGGCCCGGCACACAGTAAGCACTCAGTACACATTTGTGACATGAACGGGGACCAGAGACTCTGGTTTGGTCCAACCTGCTCATCCCTGTCTGCCTTCCCTCTTAGGTGGGACTCATTAAGTTGTAAAGAGCCTCACTAAGTTGCCGAGGCTGGTCTCAAACCTGCGATCCTCCTGTCTCAGCCTCCCAAGTACTCGGATTCTAAGCATGCGCCGCCACGCCTGGCTGCTACGGCCCGGCAATGAAACGGAGCTAAAGGGTAATACTGGAGCCATCATAATCTAAGGAGCGTGGCTGCGGGCGGAGCCAGAAGCGGCTGGGAGCCGCCATAAAGCATTTCTCGTGGGACATGAGCGTCGGCTGGGGCATCTCACGTGGGACGCATGGTGCCTTTTGCCCAGACCATTAAAATAAACAGGAGCATACAGGGAAACTGAGTCAGGCAGGCGATGGCTCCGGGCGAGGACGGCCGGGCCAACTTCGGCATCCTTGGGTTTGTGAGACGGCCACCCTGCCTGGCTGGATGACATCATAGGATGCTCAGGTACGAGCCGGCTGATGGGAGAAGAGTCTGCCAGCGACCCAGCACGGGGTGCTGGCACCGGAAAAAAAATCCCGATGGATGGAGCGGAGAGTAGATGTAGAAACAGGTCAGCAGAGAGGCCCCCCGCGTCCCCGCCCGGCCTCCGGGGACGGCGCTGGGCCTGCCTCCCTCTCCCCTTTCCCTGGCTTCTCTCTTCTCTCGCCATCTTGAAAAACCACACATAGGCAGAAATCAATCCATCAAATGTCATTACAGATTTATTAAGCCTGATGTAGAAAGACATTTAACAGTACCATCTCCAGAAAGGATAAAAAGCGTACTTCTCTTCAGTCTTGTGCTTTGAAAATCTAAATATATTTTTATCATATAAATAATTCTTTTCATGTTTTAAGTGCATCTGTGTGGGTTTTTTTCTTCTTCTTCTCTCCTCTCCTTTAATTTTTCTTTCTCTTTCCTTTTTTTTTTTTTTGTTCAAATTGGCCAAGGCGGAAGTTGGCACTGAGGGAAACAGGGTTTCCGAAGCTCAGGTGTGGCGGGGCGCGTCTCTGCTCTTACGGTAGCAGAAAGGGGGTTCAGCACCTGCAGCGTGAACACAGCGTCCGGCACGGTCACAATCGAACACACCCAGGTCCATAGTGTCGGCGGTTGGGTTTCCTGATGCAAATTACCATAAGATTTCAGATAGGAACAGTCTATTTCCAATAACTGCTGAGTGGACGTGGAAAAAAATGAAAATAAAAAAGGACTTTTTTTTTTCACCACAAAGAAAAAAGACTTATCATGTTTAAAAAGGTAAATCATATATTTATAGAAACCTTTTTGATGGAAATGAGAGGGCTCTGTACAACCTTGCGAGTGTGTTGTTATTTTTTTCACAATAGCTAAAAGAAGTAGTATCTATTATTTAGGGCTTTAATTACAGTTCTCAACACAGAATGCTTTTCCTTAAAAAAAACTCTTTAGATGTTAAAAAATAATGGCTTTCGTGATATAATTTAAGGGTTTCTTCGTCTCCACCATCGGAATTTATTTCTAGTGATAAGATGGTATGAAAACTCTTCTCCTACAGAGGATCTCGATGCCAGGACATGAGATGCGGGCACAGAGCTTCCGCGCATCCGCACGAAGTCATTTTTATGCGGCTGATAAGGGGCTGATCCAAGTGTCGCTTCTGACCTAATTTAGGCTAGGTGGGCGACCGAGACCAGATTGTTTATAATTAGGATGGTGACTGGCCGGTGGCACCAAGGGACAAACAGAGACACACACCTTTCCCGAAAATCCCGCCTCCATCCCTCACTCCTAACCAGCAAGCTGGAGAGACACAGCTTCTGGCCACAGTGTTTGTCTTTGGGCAGCGACAAGGTGGCAAAGGGCCTTTGGAGATTTGCAAACAGGGACCGCACTGAGAGCTAATCTCGGGATGATGGGGAGTAAAAGAAATCGTGGGCAGCCAAGGCAAGAGCTGTCCAGATCCCAGGGAAGTGGGCATGGACGTGTTCATCTGTGATGAATTGCTTTGGCCACAGGGTGGTATAATCTTCCTAGCAGAAAAGTTTTTTTTTTTTCCCCCCTTTCTCTTTTTCTTTTTTCATTGCAAGGACAATTTATAATCATCAAAAACAAGTGAAACATGGTTTTGATTAAAACAGCCTGTTGGCTCAATAATCTCTGTAATTTTAAAAACATCCTTAACGCAGAAGAAGAACACAGCGATGTCAGGAATAGCCTGGGGCCCCATTACAACAGCAGCCGAATAAATAAGGAGAAGAACCGCGAGGTCATAAAAACAAAATTAAGCTAATGTCTCAGATTTTGACAATTATGAATTCTTCCTCTAAGAAGACATTAAAAAAATTTTTCAGGCACTATTAGATAAAATACAAAGAGGATAATTCTACATGGATGAGTTTGTAGTTTTCCCGTAGGAAGGGGGGGTGATGGTTTAAGCATGCCTCGAAAGGAAAACTCTGAATGAGGACGTTGGCTCCTCCCTAGGTCCAGAAATTGGACGGGACTCATGCAGACGGACAAACGTGGTTGTTATAATTTCTCTGTAAACTCAGATCTAATTCTTTCATAAGCTATCGAAAGAGAATGATCAGGAAAGAATTACAAGCATATTTTTTTTTCTATACAAAAGAACCCCCCTTGCAGGCCAGTTTGATACGAAAACAGAAACAAGCAAAAATAACAAAATCTGTGTTCATACATGGCAATAGAGTTGGTATATACAAATATGTACAGTAAAAAATTGCACGGAAGGCTTACGTTTCCAGCCATCCAGGCTGCACGGTACGCAAGGGAAACAGCCTGGGTTTCTTTTCTTCCTAGTATACAGGCAAATGGATTCTATACAGCATGCAGGTGGTAGACAATTAGTGCGCGCAGGGCAATATTCTACAGGTATGGCCGCAATTATTTTTGTTCGAAAAGGACGCGTGTGCATTCCTACTCTAAAAACATGTTTGCCTTTCTTCTAGGGCAAATAAACATTTTCCTTCAGAACAAGGACGATTGTGTTTCTTGAAGCCCACTCTGACCCATTTTTTCCCCCCACTGCCCTTTCTAAAAGAAACAACTCCAAATCTGAAATTAATACAGGGGAACAAATATAAAGTGTAAATGTGCGTGAGGCCAGAATCCCGAAAGTCCCGAGAGCCTCTCAGAGCGAGAACTGGCTGGCCGCTGGCGATCGCGTCTGACCAGCGAGGTTCTCGACTTTTAAGGGGTTTGGAACTTTTCTCATTCCCAGCCGGGGCCTGGCTGTTGGGAATCAGTCAGAGGAGAATTAGAAAGACATCGTCAGAGACCAAAGCGTCTACTGCGACCCCGGATATTATGATTTTTTTTTTTCCTTTGGTGATACTGCGGGTGGAACCCAGGGGCTTTTCTACCTACTTCCAGACCTATTTTCTATTTTATTTGGAAACAGGGCCTCACTAAGTTGCCGAGAACCTCACTCAGTAGCTGAGGCTGGCTTGGAACCTGCGCGATCCTCCTGTCTCAGCCTCCGAAGTGCCGGGATTGCAAGCGTGCGCCACCACGCCCGGCTTTATTATGAACTTTAAAAACTCTGGGTCAAATGAGAATTTTCGTAAATGTCTGTCTGTGTCTTTGACTGGCATGGAAAGCTTTTAGCCTCTGACGTGCTATACGGCCAAAGTAGTGTACTGAAGGTCTGGGATGTTCCCGGGGTGTTTATCTCAAAGCCGATCAGGTATAGTTTTTACATTTTCTTTGCAGGCAGGTCAAACTTGGTGTACTTAAAAAAATGGAACATACACATGTGTAATTCTTGACTGTTGGATGAGTCACTTGGAGACTGAAAATACGAGTAGACACAGTATTCCAGTTGAGACACAATCCTAAGGTTGTTTATTGTGTAAATATGAGCCATCGCCTGGGGACCGATATTCGAATGCAGGGTCCGGGTTCAGAATAATTCGGCGATCACGCTGGAATTTGTTTTCTGAAAAGATTGAAGGGAATGCTCAGTCTTTTCTTTAAGCAATTAAATTTCTGCAAAAATCTCAGCTTCTCTTGGTGGTTCTAACCAAAGAGTTAATACTTGTACTTCCAAAAGCTGTTGTAAGCAAATAGACACGATACCAAGGGCGGTATTTGATCTCTCTTTTCCAAATAGACTGCACTGTAAAAGCCCTTCCCGGTCATCGTAAGGCTATTGGTAAAATCATTGGAATGTTGAAGGGCGTCAGGTCGGAGCGATAGTCCTTCGAAGAGCCATTTTACTTGGGATATATTTTTCCAAAGGAAAGGGACAGAGTCCTGTCACAGAAATAGCGTTCCACCTGGTACTAGCATTTTAAAACAGTCCTATTCTAATCCATAAAACATTTCTAGCTTTCCCCCCCGAAGCTTTGGGCTGCCTTGCGCATGAATAATTTTTGGAGAAACACCCACGCCCTTAGCCCATTGTTCGTAACTATTGGAAGAAGATTAACTAGAGCCTGGAAATTGTATATCTGCGTCTGCCTCTGAATCTGTCACAGGAAACCAAGGGAGATAAGTAGCTTTTACTTTGGACGAAGAGGTAAAATTCCGCTGTAAAAATTCTAGAGATGATTCACAAGTTTCAAAATGTTTAATGCTCTCCTACAGTGGAAACGCGACTCTCTGTCGGGGGGGATGGAAATCTGTATCTCTTTCCCCAGCTCAATCTTTGTCTAAAAGTATTTCATAGATATTTCGAGAAAGTGCCATAGGAGAAGGAAGAAAATGAAATTAGCATTTTAACATCCCACAGGGGAACAAAATAAACAGAAATTTGTTTTGATTTTTTTTTTGGCCTAATGCATGTTCAGAATAGATACGACTTTTATTGCCCTATAGAATCGCATACAGGTGTGTGTGTGTGTGTGTGTGTGTGTGTGTGTGTGTGTGTGTGTGTTAACACCTTAAATGGATCTCTTTACCATTCTTACGTTAGCATTCAGCTGCACACTCCCATTCTGTGGCAGAGAAGAGAGGAAAATGTGAAAAGAACATTTTTTTAAATTAAAAAAAAAAAAACCACACAAGGAGCTTAAAAACAAAACCTCAATGAAACAGAAAAGAAAGTCTGAACATAGATAATTAGGAAAATGATTAAAATCATTAAAAAGCACCTTGGAAGGCCCGCAATCTTTGGGTTTACTGTGAAAAGGTTCAGAAGAGCATAGACCCTTACAGCTGCCTCCCCACAGACCCGGGAAAATAATCGTGAGGTTCACATACATGTGCGCACATGTGTCTATCCACGCCTGTGCATATAAACACACACGCAGACTGAACCAGAGTTACGGAAAGGCTTCCCACAGGTCTCTGCGTTTGTTTTCTGCATTTCAACTACGTACAGAGGCTTCTGCCTGTATCATTAATTATGCAAGAGTCAAACAACTTAGTAGGCACATTTTGGGGGTGAGTTTTCAGAAATCTATTTGTGGCCTGAAAGAAATTCTGTGGGGACTGTCTGGGCTATGCAATTTATTCCGTGATTATATTCTGTTTTTAGGCCTTGACCTATTTTTTTTTAAAGCTATTTCCTCCCTGAATGCTTTTCAGAAGGAAAACTCTTTATCCTGAAATACTGTTATGTTGACCCAATGTGAACTCTGCCCCCAGATCTCTGGGTACCAGCCACCTCGAGGAGTCACTTTCAGCCACAGAGGGGCTGAGATGTACCGTGGTGTTTTCCTAGAGCCTCGGACAGATGCACAGAACGGGGACCCGGTAAGATCGGTCAAGTAATTTGCAATTTGCTGAACTCTTTGTGTCCCCCCTTGTTGCCTTTTTAACCATACTGTGTATTATTGGGTGGATTTGCCAGACTACAAAATGGGGCGAAATAATGTACAATTTAAATATTTGCACATAACATATACAGCATATTTAAATACATAATATATATATAGTATATGCAACCCAGGGGCCTTCTACCTCCAGGCTATACCCTCAGACCTATTTTATTCTTTTATTGGAAGCAGGGTCTTGCTAAGTTGCAGAGGGCCTCACCAAGTTGCTGAGGCTGGCTTTAAACCCGTGATCCTCCTGTCTCGGCCTCCCAAGCACTGGGATTACAAGCGTGCGCCACCACGCCTTACTTTGCGTATAATATTTTAATGGTCATTTTAGTTTTCAGCCTTCGCCGGCAGGAGGGATAGGAGAGAAAAGGCCGCGTCTCATCTCCCCTAACGCCAGGGGTGGTGGTGGAATGGAGATCCCCGAGGATGATTTCCATGATATTTGAATGTCATTCTCCTTCCCACGTCTAAAGTTCCAGCGTATCTGAACCGTGGTTATTCAGAGGAAGGAAGCGGTAGGTAGGAAAGTCTGGTAAACATATTCTCCTGAGTTCATGTTGTTTAGTGTTTTTTTTTTTTTCTTCCCCTCTCTGGAAGAAGTTTCTAGAAGCCTCGCAGGACTTGCCAGATGAAGATAGGCACGATCTCTAGAACTCTATGGAGAGCTGTCTGCCTTTCACAGTGCCAGCCCAGATCTTGTTTCCTAAGGAGAACACCAACAGCTGCCCATCCCCAAGGATATTCACAGTTACCAAGTGAGAATTCATGAGTCTGACCCAAGTTATCAATATCTTTGTCTCTTGCCTCTTAGCCCGCCCCGCCAGAGAAATCGCACCAACAGAACCATATAGATTTTATGCGGAGACAGATGATTTATTATAATTATTTTTCTTAAGAGGAGACCGCTCTCCGAGTTCAGGACTGTAGTGTTTCCCCTGGCAGGATCAAGAACCTGGAATTTGCTTTCGGGTGGCTGCAGTGTGGTCTGAATTATGTAACTTTAGCTAACAACCCTGGGTGGGAGCAGGAGATTTTTAATAGCTTCAGGAACCCCGACGCGCACGCATTGATTTTCCCTTAATAGAACGTCGCTGTTGAAGGACAGCGCTCCGCGGCGTCCACCCTTCAATCTTAACCCATCCAAAGACTGTTCCTTTCCAGTTGAATTCCATTCATTTCTGGTTGAATAGGTTAAGCAAAGACAGACCTCGCTGTTCTCAATTCACTTTGTGATCCTCCCATCATAAAAAATAATATCAGCACCTTGCTTTTCATGTCAGAACTCCATTTGAGCCGCTATTCCCTATGCCCATGAGTAAATCCCATAAAAGCCGCCCCGTCGTACTGTTGCGATTTTTTCTTGTGGGTGATTGATTGATGGATGAGTGCTGACACTTCAATGAAGCTATTTCGACTGCCATCTCAATCCGATGATGTGAGGGGTATATTTTCTGTCCATGCCCCATTACTTCAGAATGACATTCCTGGAACTTCATTTACTTTTTCCCTCCTTCCCTGAAGCGCCATATTTTTTCCCATCTAGGTTATGCATGCCATAAAAAAAGCAATTTGCTATTATATGTGGCATAAGGCCAGCACTTTCCCTAGGAGGTAAATAAGAAAGTTTTTTCTTTCCTTTCCTTCTTTCTTTCTTTCTTTTTTTTTTTTGAAATCCCCAATGTTAAATTTAGGAATTATGTCAAGATTTCCAAAACAATTCCAACAGGCGACTTCGATGGGAAATGGCAAAGAGGGTGTTTTAGCTTCATGTTGTCAGTGTTAAGGCGGTGGTGTCTGAGGAACTTGGGAATTAAAGCATGACGTTTCATTTGCCTCAGAATCAGCTAGTTCCTGGTGTTGTGCCTAGGATAGATGAAACATTTCACCTCTAGCTGAAAAGCAGTTTACAACATCATCCAGACTTGTTTGTCCTTTGAGAGAAAGAAAAATCATTATTTAAATACATAGATAGGCTTGTCCATTATAGGTTGCTTTAGATCGGATAGGAAATGCTCAGCGACGATAAATAGATCCATCCCTGCGTTTCCAAACTGCTCTAGGTATGCCAGACTCTCAAGACTAAAATGTGTTCTTAGCTTTGCCAAGTTGACTTAGGACCTGATTTTAATCTGTGTAATACAGTATTCCCGTTAATAATAACGTATAATTAAGACATCCGTTAAAAATCCATAACGTTAATTTAATGGAGAAAATCTAATACAGTTCTATTGGAATTTTTACGTTAAATTAACTTTAACGGGCTTTTAATGGATGTCTTAATTAGATCTCATTATTAACGGGAATATTCCACAAATTAAAATTGGGCCCTTAAAGTTTTAATGAAAAAAGTTGCAGGGACACATTTAACACGGGCACCCGGTTTCATGTTTCCCCTCGGTTCTAAAAGCGAAGCTGGGTTTTAGAAGTGCGTAAACAACAGGTCCTACGAGAAGAGCTTCCCAGGAAAGGCCGCCGCCGACCTTTCCACCCTGCAGCCAGCTCCTCCGGCTCCCTCTCGGATCCTCCATCTCGCCACTTCTTCCAATCTGCCGATGTCGAATGAGGCTTAAAACGCTTGTGTTTGGACCCGTCAAGATGATGGTGATGAAGGTGCCTGCGCTGTCAGGGTGGGGGGAGTCTTTGGCAGCAACACGGTTACAGCCCGACTCTCTGAACAACTTTCATAGAAGATGAACATCGTTCAGAGGTTTTCTTGGCTCCGACTCTGGCCTGAACTTCATAATTCTTCTCCTTTGCGGTGATGAATGGCTCCCTGGCGCAGGGGCAGGACTGGGCAATCCAGGTGCAACCGTAATTGTTACACTGAACAGAAACATTTCCTTTAGACAAACGTTCCCAGGGGGGGTATAAATAGGAAGCGGACATTCCCCTAAGCAGGAAGCCTCCGGGAGCCTCCGTCTCGCCCACTTGGACGTTAAACTCAGAGGACTTACACGCGCCCTCCCTCTCCTCCCTCTCCTCCATGTACCAAAATTAGTACACGGGTGTCCTCTGGGCCGTCCTTCTGCTTCAGTGGCGCCTTGATCCCTTGCGACAGTGGAGAGGGGTCCCGTGGAGGCGAGACGGCCCCAGAGCCATTTATCAATGAATAGCTCCTATCGTCCATATGTGGGGAAGTGGAAATCAATACTTCATTACCAAAGGGGAGCGAGGCTTGGAGGATGAAGAGGCATGGCTGGAGGGGCTTTTCTTTCTTTCTTTCTCTTTTTGGCTGTCTTCTTAGAGCAGGGTGCTGGGAGGGAGGTCAGTGGGTCCCAGGTCAGAAGCAGATGGTGCCGAGTGAGGGGTCCAGGCTGGAAAGCAGAGGCTAAGGCATTCGTCCTGGAAGGGAAAATCAGAAAAACAAAGAAAGACGCGTTATTTTCCGAGGAAGAGCCTCTGAGTTGCTCGGCCAACCTCCGCAACTTAGTGAGATCCTTTTTCAAAGATAAAGGAGTTTATTTCCCCCGACGGAATCCAATGGCCCTCCTCCTCTCCTTCATTTGTATTAATGTTCTGAAAGGAATCTCGATTAAACCGATTCCAGGGTCTGATGTAACCAGAAGATGAGACAAAAAAAAAAAAAGCCAATTTAGGAAAAAGTATTTTTTTTTTCTTGTGGTACTGGGGATAGAACCCAGGGGCTTTCTACCTCCGAGCTGCAACCTCAGCCCTATTTTTTATTCTTTATTTTGAAACCAGGTCTCATTGAGTTTCAAAGGGCCTCACTAAGTAGCTGAGGCTGTCCGCGAACCGCGATCCTTTGGTCTCAGTCTCCCGAATTACAAGCCAGCTGAAAAAGTACTTTTCAAGTATTCAGGAATATGAAAACCTTGATGTATGGAAGATGTGTTTATGCACCTCTCTTCACAGCGGCATCATTCATAATAGCTAAAATGAAGATATTATTGGGATATTATTCAGCCTTTAAAAGGAAAGAGATTCTTTTTGGTCCTCAGGCAAGTTATAGCAGCACTGATTCCTAAGCCCATTAAAAAAAATTCTGATAAAAGGCCGGGTGTGGTGGCACACGCTTGTAATCCCAGTACTTGGGAGGCTGAGAGAGGAGAATCGCAGGTTCGAGGTCAACCTCCACAACTTAGTGAGATCCTTTTTTAAAGATAAAGAATAAAGCCAGGTGCGATGGTGCATGCTTGTAATCCCCGCGCTTGGGAGGTGGAGACAGGAGGATCGCACTGGTTCGGAGCCAGCCGTGCTGGCTTAAGAGACCCTGTTTCCAAATAAATATAAAATAGGTCTGGGAATGTAGCCTGGAGGTAGAAGGGCTTCCAGGAACCCCAGTACCACACACACACACAAAAAAAGATAAAGAATAAAGCCAGGCATGGTGGCGCACGCTTGTAATCCCAGCATTCAGGAGGCTGAGACAGGAGGATCGTGGTTTGGGAACAGCCTCAGCTACTTAGTGAGGCCCTCTGCAACTCAGTGAGACCTTGTTTCAAAATAAAGAATAAAAAATAGGGCTGGGGGTGGAGCTCGGAGGTAGAATGTCCCTGGGTTCAACCCTCAGTACCACATGCAAACACACACACACACACACACACACACACACACACACACACACACACACACACGCCTGGCGTGGTGGCACATGCCTGTAATCTCAGTACTTGGGAGGCTGAGACAGGAGGATCGCAGGTTGGGGGGCAGCCTCAGCAAGTAGTGAGGCTTCTCATAAACCTAGTGAGACCCTGTTTCCAAATAAAAATAATATAGGGCTGGGGGTGTGGAGGTAGAATGCTCTCGGTTTCTATCTACAGAACCAAACTAACTTAACTAAATAAATAAGAAAAACCTTATATTTTCTTGAGGTTTTAATAGCAAACCCTAGCAGAAAATTTAAACTAGAGAATGGAGGGCAGGCCAATAAGAGAACTCGCTGTCTTCTTTCTGTTCAGAATGATCTGCATGGACGCCATGAAGTAAAACAGAAATCAAGCAGTGCGGGCGCCTCTCCACCGGTAGTCAAGGCCGCCTTTGTTGCCGAATGTGTTTTTATTTTTTCTTTCCCTCCTTAATATGTGGAGCTACTCTGATAAAAAGAAAAGATACAAGTAACAATTTTAATTATAAATCTAAAAAGTCGTTGGCCGTGTTCATTAAGTTGAGCTGGCGAGGGAGAGTCAGGCGAAAAGATGCAATTATTTCTATATTAATTACGGAGCCAGCAACAGATGTGCGGAATTGTGTACACTTTGGTGTGGCTGAGCTGGTCTTTCTCTCCCTCTGGAGAACCGTGGGGCCGACGCTCGCTCTCCCCTGCCCGGGCCCTGCCTGCCCTCTTCCCCTTCCCCAGCTGTGGCAGAGCCCACCCTGCCTCCCGGCCCCCGAGCGGGGCTGCCATGGCCAGGCCTTCGTGGGCGCAGCTGGAGCCGCAGGCCGCGTGAGGGCGGTGGCCTGTCACCCTGCGCGGCTCTCGGAAATCCAGCCCGAGGCAAGATGTCTCATTCTGGGCACGATTCCTATTCTGAGCCAGGCGGGGCTCGTTCTTCGCTGAAGCAGCCTCTGCCCAGTGTTGGAGGAGGCCGCTGAACGTCCTCTCTGGCCTCTCTGCCCACCGGACTCCATCGCCTCCCGGACTCCCGGTTATCACAACCCCAAAGGCCTCCAGACGCTGCCAGATGGCCCCGAGAGTGCGGGCGAATCGCCCCTGGTCAGAACCTTGATACTACACGAGCCGAGCCCAGGACCTCTGTCCAGCTCTCTTTTTGTGGTTCTGGGGATTGAACCCAGGGCACTCTACCCGCGAGCTATTCTCCCAGGCCCGCCTGCTTGCTTGTTTTTCCTTCCTTCCTTCCTTCCTTCCTTCCTTCCTTCCTTCCTTCCTTCCTTCCTTCTTTCCTTCCTTCCTTCTTTTTTTCTCTTTTTCTTCTTTCTCTCTTTTCTTTCTTTCTTTTCTTGTTTTGGCTGTATTGGGGATGAAATCCAGGGGCATTCAACTTCCGAGCTATACCCCCCAGCCCTATCTTCTCTCTCTCTCTCTTTCTTTCTTTCTTTCTTTCTTTCTTTCTTTCTTTCTTTCTTTCTTTCTTTTTGTGGTACTAGGGGTGGAACCCAGAGGCTTTCTACCTCCGGGCTATACTCCCAGACCTTTTTTTATATTTTATTTGGAAACAGGGTCTCACTAAGTTGCTGAGAGCCTCACTAAGTAGCTGAGGCTGGCTTTGAACCCGTGCGCTCCTCCTGTCTCAGCCTCCCAAGCGCGGGATTACAAGCGTGCGCCACCACGCCCGGCTTAGTTTTTTCTTCTTCTTTCTTTTTCTTCTTTCTCTCTCTCCCTTTCCCTCCCTTTCTTTTCTTTCTTTCTTTCTTTCTTTCTTTCTTTCTTTCTTTCTTTCTTTCTCTTGTTTTTGACAGTATTGGGGATGAATCCCAGGGGCATTCTACTTCTGAGCTACACCCCCAGTCCTATTTTTTTATGTGTTTTTATTTTTTTTTTGAAACAGGATCTCACTGAGTTGCAAAAGGCCTCACTAAGTAGCTGAGGATGGTTGCAAACCCGGACCCTCCCATTTCAGCCTCCCGAATGCTGGGATTACAAGCGTGCGCCACCACACCCGGCTCTTATTCTTTATTTTGAAACAGGGTCTCACTAAGTCACAGAGGGCCTCACTAAGTAGTAGCTGAGGCTGTCCTCAAACTGTGATCCTCCGGTCTCAGCCTCCTAAATGCTGGGATTACAAGTGTGCACCATCATGCTTGGCTCCTTTTTTAATTTTTAATTTTGAAACAGGGTCTCTCTAGATTGCCGAGAGTCTCACTACTTGCTGAGGCTATCTGCAAGCCTGCGATCCTCCTGTCCCGGCCTCCCAAGTACTGGAATCACAGGCATGTGCCACCATGCCGGGCGGGGGTGTAGAATGCCCTTGGGTGTCATTCCAGAGAGAGAGAGAGAGGAGAGGGAGAGAGAGAGAGAAAGAGAGAGAGAGAGAGAGAGAGGGAGAGAGAGAGACTAGATTAGCCACCAGAAGTCATAAAGGGACACCAAGAAACGTGTCCATTGTTATTTGATAGTTTCTTTCAAGATCAAAGAATGGTTTAGTCTGCCATTTTGAAATGACTTACATCTTTCTCTTTTTTGGTGGCACTGGGGTTCCTGGAAGCCCTTCTACCTCCGGGTTACACTCCCAGACCTATTTTTATATTTTTTTATTTGGAAACAGGGTCTCTTAAGCCAGCTGAGGCCGGCTTCAAACCGGCGCGATCGTCCTGTCTCCGCCTCCCAAGCGCGGGGATGACAAGCGTGCGCCACCACGCCCGGCGACTTAACATTTTTTTGAAAGTATGTGCGTAGACACACTCTCTCCTGAGATAGAATAAATAAATATCAACACCCTAAAGATACAGAAGTTGCCACTGAGGGTTTGAAGCACTTTTGCTCCCACGGTGACGACGAGGTCTGGCTCCTATTTTGTCCTTAAAGCTATTGGGCTAAAACAAAACACAAAAGTGAAACCTAAGTGCTGGAAACTTGGAAAACGTGACCACTTAACCAAACGACAAGGACAGGGAGGTGACGTCGAGACAGAGACAGGGGATTTTTAATGGTGCAATCTCGGGAGAAGCCTGCAGCTAATATTTTTTTTTTTTCAAATTGATTTACAATTTGAAAATCCAAATTGTCTTACTGAGTATTGCTGAATTTTATCATTAGTACTTCATTTAATTTTTCCTAAGAGCAACCCCTGTGTGAAGAAACCCTTTAAATTTGGTGGACAAATTTCAGTTTTTCGAGCACAGAAAATAATTGCTTAAAGGTGTCGGACGCTTTGATATGCCACGCACAGCATCATGTGGGTAGGTGGATAACATTTTAAAATGCTATTTGCTGTATTTTTGTTTGTCGTCGTTGTCACCTTGTCTCAATGGTAGATTTCCACCATTAAAAACAGAGATGGAGATTAATTTCTCTTGGAGAGAGGGGCCACCAAAAAATAAATTGGATAAAATTGGATAAAAAAAAAAAAATGGCCAAGTTGGGCGTGGTGGCGCACGCTGGTAATCCTAGTACTTGGGAGGCTGAGACAGGAGGATCTTAGGTTTGAGGCCAATTTAGCAACTTAGTGAGACCCTGTTTCCAAATAAAAAATATAACAGGGCCGGGCGTGGCGGCGCACGCTTGTAATCCCAGCATTTGGGAGGCTGAGACAGGAGGATCGTGGTTCATGGACAGGCTCAGCTACTTAGTGAGGTCCTCCGCAAATGAGTGAGACCCGGTTTCAAAATAAAGAATAAAAAATAGGGCAGGGGGTGTAGCTCGGAGGTCAAATGATCCTGGGTTCCATCCCCAGACCCCAAAAAAATATAAAATAAAATAAAATAAAACAAAACAGGGCTGGGGGTGTAGCTCGGAGGTAGAATGCCCCTGGGTTCCATCCCCAGCAACACACACACACACACACACACACACACACACACACACACACACAGCACAATCATAAAATAAATAAAGTGGCCGAGTTTCTGAACAATGAGAGGGACTTCCTTTTTTCTTCTTCTATCCGACATCAAAGAGTTTGAGTCAATATGGAAATGTTAAAGTCGTGTGACAGCCTCGTTGGGCTGGGCTTGCGAAATTCAACCCATCACATTTGCACTGCGGCTGCGAAGGCACAGGCAGGCGTATGTATGGCTTTTGTTAATCATCACAAGGGTTCAACGAGGTATCCCGTGTTACAGAGGAAAACAGTGGGGTTTAGACAATAAAAGTGACTTATCCAAGGCGACCTGGTTATTGAGTACAGCTGAATATTCCAGTGTTCAACTCCCCCCCCCCCTCTCTCTCTCTCTCTCTCTCGGTCCTGGGGATGGAACTGAGAACTATTCTACCCCTCAGCTACAGCTACACCCCCAGCCCCTTTTTAGTTTTTATTTGGAAACAGAGCCTCGCTAAGCTGCTGAGGCTGGTCTTGAAGCTGCGATCCCCAAGTGCTGGGGTAACAGGTGCGCACCCCCGCGCCCACCAGAGGCGTCACCAGGCAGTCCATTGTTCCTGATCTCAGTTGGCTCTGGACCAATCAGACTGCAGCTTCCTCTGCAGGGCTGCTTCACCAGACCCCTGAAGAAGAAGGAGGCCAAATTGTTATTTATCTCGATCGGCTTCTCCTTGGAACATGTAAGGAGAGATGGCATGCCGGCCGTCATTGACACACTAGAAAATCTCAACTTTTGAACTTCCTCTTTTAAGACTCGACCTGTAATAAATCAGCCGTGTGTCTCCATGTGTGACAGATGCCTCGTGACACGGAGCAGACAACCAGCCGCCCTGGGGCTCCGAAGTCAGAGGGGAGATGTGCTCTCGGGTTATCAGAGCCAGAGTAAACATCTTCTGAGACCTCCCCCTCGTATCGCCAACTCTGAGCATCCGATGGAATGAGCGGAGTGACAATAATTTTTAAGATAAGCTTCCAGCTGGGTATGGTGGTGTCTGCCTGTCATCCCAGTGCTTGGGAGGCGGAGACGAGAGGGCTGCAGGTTCGAGGGCAGATTCTGTTTTCAAATAAAAAGATAAAATAGGGCTGGGAGTGTAGCTCAGAGGTAGATGGCCCCTGGGTGGTTCAACCCTCACTAACACACACACACACACACACACACACACACACACACACACAGTCCTCCCACCTTTTTGTGGTACCAAGGATTGAACCCAGGGGCACTCTACCTCTGAGCTACACTTCCAGCCCAACTTTATTTTTTATTTTTTTGGTACTGGGAGTTGAACCCAGGGGCATTTTACCTCTGAGCTACACACCTAGCCCTATTTATTATGTTTGTTTGTTTGTTTGTTTATTTATTTATTTATTTATTTTGCGAGTCTGAGGATGGAACCCCGGGGCATTTGACCTCTGAGCTACAACCCCTGCCCTAATTTTTATTCTTTATTTTGAAACAGGGTCTGACTGAGTTGCAAAGGGCCTCACCATGTAGCTGAGGCTGTCCGCCAACCGCGATCCTCCTGTCTCTGCCTCCCGAATGCTGGGATTACAAGTGTGCGCCACCACGCCTGGCCCTATTTTTTTTTTTTTTTTTTGGTGGTACTGGGGTTCCTCAAAACCCTTCTACCTCCAGGCTACACTCCCAGACCTATTTTTATACTTTTTTATTTGGAAACAGGGTCTCTTAAGCCAGCGCGGCTGGCTTCGAACCTGCGCGATCCTCCTGTCTCTGCCTCCCAAGCGCGGGGATGACAAGCGTGCGCCACCATGTCCGGCCCGGCCCTATTTTTTTTTTTTATTCTTTATTTTGAAACAGAATCTCACTAAGTTGGGAAGGGCCTCAGTAAGTAGCTGAGGCTGGCGGTGAACCTGCGATCCTCCTGTCTCAGCCTCCCAAGTGCTGGGATAACAAGCGTGCACCACCATGCCCGGCTCCTACTTTATTTTTTATTTGGAAAGAGCGTCTCACCAAGTTGTTTAGGACCTCGCTAAGTTGCTGAGGCTGGCCTTGAACCTGCCATCCGCCTGGCTCAGCCTCCCAAGGACTGGGATACCCGGATCGAAGTTCCCCTTTTTGGCTAGCTTATGAGCATTCCTCAATACAGCTGGAGATCGCTTAGCCACTCTGCAAAAATGACTACTCCACGAAACTGGCAGAAACAGGGCGACTCTCTTGGAGAGAACAGCAACCAAAATGTCAGACAGAAGACGCGGGGGCCTCTGGGGAGCCGCGCCAGCGTGGTCATTTGCGTCCTTGCTAGGGTGTCGCCTTTGGCAGCAGGAAGATCTTTGCCTGAGCGCGCACCCCTCCACGGCGGGCTGCCCAAGCAGTAAAGAAACAGAAATGAAAGGGACGGCATGAGAGCTCGCCCTATGAAAATCTCTTGACAACTAATGATGGGGTTATGGAGTCTTAACTGCTGAACGGTTATCCCTAATTATAATCAAAGGTACGTCAATCTAAATAAAAATGATAAGGCGGAGAGCTGGTCTCTGCTCTCTTGCCCCCCCTCCGTTCCCCCCACTAGCTTTATAACGTGAGTCTTTTCTCGGGATGATACCTCGGCAGAGCTTCGGTTGAATAATTATTAAAACGAGACGGAGCCCAGTGCTAAGTGAAACATATCTATATCTATCTATTTATATCTATCTATCTGCAAAATATATATATATATCAGGCTTCAATTTTTTTAAATAGGAAGAAATGGCTACTGTCTGTTTTATTTATTTTTATTTTTATTTTTTGCGGTACCTGGGATGGAACCCAGGGGCATTCCACCTTGGAGCTACAACCCAGCCTTATTTTTTATTCTTTATTTTGAAACAGGGTCTCACTGAGTTGTGAAGGGCCTCGCTAAGTAGCTGAGGCTGGCCGGGAACCGCGATCCTCCTGTCTCAGCCTCCCGAATGCTGGGATGACAAGCGTGCGCCACCACGCCCGGCTCTGTTTTCTGTTTTAAACACTTGGTTTTATCATGGGCATCTCCTATAATCTTGACTGTGTTTTACTCTACCACAAAAGTAATTTAAGACATTTCTACCACATATCAAGGATTAGGAGCGGCTTTGCTTATTCTTAAATCCTGGTATATATTTTTCCTTATGGAAAAGGTCAAACTTGAGAAAGATCATGTTTATGTTTTTACTTCTCTTACCAGGAAGCTCAGAGTCAACTTATTTATTTTTATTTTTATTTTTATTTTTTTGGTGGTACTGGGGTTCCTGGAAGCCCTTCTACCTCGGGGCTACACTCCCAGACCTATTTTTTATTTTTTTTTATTTGGAAACAGGGTCTCTTTAGCCAGCGAGGCTGGCTCCGAACCAGTATGATCCTCTTGTCTCCGCCTCCCAAGCGCAGGGTTTATAAGTGTGCGCCTCCACGCCCGGCTTCAGAGTCAATTTTAGTAATAGTGTAAGCTTTGTTTGCAGTACTGAGGCATTCTACCTCCAAGCTGCACTCCCGGCTCTTTTTATTTTTATTTGGGATCGGGTCTCGCTAGGTTTGATGAGTCTCACTACTTGCTGAGGCTGTCGTCGAACCTGTGATCCTCCCGTCTCAGCCTCCCAAGTACTGGGATCACATGTGTGTGCCGCCACGTCTGGCTTGTGTAGGCTCTTATGAGTTGTATACATGCTATATTCTCCCTCCATTTTTTCTACATATTGTTAATAGTTTGGCTCTGCACTGGACTGGATGTATGACTTTGTGGGGAAAAAAGACTTATCTCTTCTGAACTTATTTTTGATTTGTCTGCCTCATCGGGTTAATAGTAGTACCTTCCACAAACGTTGCCTGGCATACTGTAAGTGCTCAATAAAGCGTCAAGTTCTTAGATGGTCTTGATGTCGCTCATCATTTTATTGCATTGCGTATGGTGCAGTCAATGCCGCAACATTTTTAAGGTCTAGAATAAATGAAAACCAGCCACAAAATTCTGCGCAGGTGTTAGAAGTAAGTAGTCATCAGGTTTTATTTCTTTTCTTTTCTTTCTTTCGTTCTTTTTTTTTTTTTTTGTGGTGGTACTGGGGTTCCTGGAAGCCCTTCTACCTCCGGGCTACACTCCCAGACCTATTTTTACATTTTTATTCGGAAACAGGGTCTCCTAAGCCAGTGCGCGCGGCTGGCTTCGAACCTGCGCGATCCTCTTGTGTCTGCCTCCCAAGTGCGGGGATGACAAGCGTGCGCCACCACGCCCGGCCTAGTCATCAGGTTTTAGAGAACGGATTACTCTTTCTTTTTGGAAATTTGCAACATGAAGAAACTAAGAAAATGCTGAAAGGAAGTCAGTTGTCAACTCACATGTGAAGCTAAGAAAAGTTTTCTTTTTCTTCTATTAAAAAAAGGATACTGTCGAATGGTTTTTCAGCACCTATTGCTATGATGATGTGGTTTTTGTTCTTGGTTCTATTTATGTGGTGAATAACATGTATTCATTTGCGTATGTTGAACCAGCCTTGTTTTTCTGGGATGAACCCAACTTGTTCATGATGTATTCTTCTCTTGATATAATTTTGAATGTGTATAGCTAGTATTTTGTTTAGAATTTTTGCATCTATGTTCATTAAGGATATTGGTCTGTAGTTTTCCTTTCTTGAGGTATCTTTATTTGGTTTGGGGATTAATGTGATAGGCAAACTAGTTCAGCTACTATGGAGATCTGTGTGGAGATTCTTAAGAAAGCTAGGAATAGATCCACCATACGATCCAGCTCTACCACTCCTGGGTATTTTTCCAAAAGGGTTGAATCCAGAGAACTAGAGCAACATATGCATACCTATGTTCATAGCAGCACAATTTGTAATAGCCAAAATATGGAACCAACCCAGGTGTCCATCAACAGATGAATGGATAGCAAAACTGTGGGAAATACACACAATGGAATTCTACTCAGCCATAAAGAAGAACAAAATCATATCATTTGCAAGAAGATGGAAAGTCCTGGAGAGCATTATGTTAAGTGAGATCAGCCAAGCACAGAAGGAGAAGGTACATATGTTCCCTCTAACATGCCCAAACTAGGAAACACAGAGGATACCAGTGGGACTCCAGATAATGGAGGGGAAATACCAGCAAAGCTTGAATGGAAAGATAGAGGAGGAGGAAGGCTGAACTTGATTAATGAGGGACTACATCCGAATATGTGTAAAATTATGAATATGGCATGGTTACCCTGGACAATCGTTGGTGGGAGGGGGGAAGGGAAAACAGGGGTGGGGCGGGGAGAGGGCACCAAGCATAGTTTAAATGTATACCACTTATGTTCAATAAAGAAAAAAAAAAGGATGGAATGGCGTTTCAAAACATTTGATGTGGATATTAAGAAGAAAAGGACAGTGCAGTCCTAATTCCTAGTATTTTACGAGGCGCTCATTATGAGCCGTGCACTTCACAATTCTGACAGTCCATCTTGGTGTCCCTGTTTACTGATGAGGAAACAGAGGCGTGGGTTGGTTAAGAAATCTAATCAAGGCCAGAGAGCCAGAAGCAGAGAGCCGGCCCTGTGGGCTTAGCTCTTCCGGGATCAAAGTCTGTTCTCTGGCCGGTTTTCATTGCTGTCAATGGCGCTAACTAGAATCTTCTAAAGACGCATCGCTCAGTAAAGCTATCTAATGAAAAATGATAAGGATTGAAAAACTGTCCAGCCGTTGCCATCTTTTCAAAAGATAAATTAAAAAGGGTGGCAAAGATCAGAACGGCGTCCTGACAGCAGGATAGGAGAAAGCGTCTCCGGTGGCTTCAGTGTTAATTATAATTTCATGTTTGGCGATTAGACGTTTAAAACTCGACAACTCTCAGAAAGGGGCTGCTTTTGGTGGCCGGCCAGAGAGGAGAGAAAGGAAGCAGCTTCCCCGGACCCATTTTTATGGAGCCACATTGATGTACGCCCCAAGAGCACTTAAATTGTTTGAAAGAGGCCCACACGCTGGCAAACACCACCATAAACAACCCCGACAGCTTAAAGCCCACTCGCCAGCGACATGATTCACACTGGAACCGTCTCCTCTAAGTGGAGTGCACAGCCAACTGTTATTTACTGCAACCAGCCTCCAGCCCAAGGAGATTCACTGGAGGCCCCCGGTGGGGACTTCACAGCTGCCTAAAATGTGGCTTGTTGGCGTGTAGGAAGCGAGCCCTCCGAGCGCGCAAAGCCAACAGGGAGGGATGGTTTCACCACTGGGGTTGTGGGTCTAGGTACGTGGTGGTACTGTTTCTGGTTGTGTCTGTACTGGCAAAGGGGCTGCTGGGTTGCTAGAGAACTCATGCAAAGCTTTCTGCTTTCCTAAACGATTTAGCCTTCATTTTGATAACGGGGGTGGGGGTCTCTTTTCCCTGGGACTTCATCTTGCTGTTTTACATCATCCCTTTATTTAATTTTTTATTGGTGCATTGTATTCATACATCTTAACGAGATGCAAGATGGTGGAGACAGACGTGCACACATCACCCAGTTAGCCCTTACCCAGGTCCCGCCCCTTCCCATGTTTGGGTTAGTGATGGATTTTGATATTTTTGTAAAGGACATCATGTGCGTTAGAGAATTTCCCTCTTCCCCTCCCATCCCCTCAGTCAGGTCGCCTTATTTGCTCATCTATAGAATCTCCTTTTCGTCTAGAGTTCCTCCTATGACCTATTTTCTCCCTAGCTTCCGCCTTATATAATCCCTTTAAGAACCCCCAGAGAGCCAGGCTTGCTGGTGCATGCCTGTCATCCCAGCACTTGGGACAGGAGGATCGCAGGTTTGAGGCCAGCCTCAGCCACTCAGGGAGCTGCTCGGCAACCTAGTGAGACTGAAAGTGAAAGTGCAGAAAAAAACCAAGGCAGCCGTTGGAGATAAGCAACCTTCCTTTCTTCCTTCCTTCCTTCCTTCCTTCCTTCCTTCCTTCCTTCCTTCCTTCCTCCCTCCCTCTTCCCCTCCCTCCCTTCCTTCCTTTCCTTTCTTCCCTCCTTCCCTCCCTCCCTCTCTCTCTCTCTCTTTCTTTTTCTTTTTGTGGTGCTAGGGATGTAACCCAGAGGCTTTTACCTCCAGGCTATACTCCCAGACCTATTTTATATTTTATTTGGAAACAGGGTCTGTCTAAGTTGCTGAGAGCCTCACTCAGTAGCTGAGGCTGGCTTCGAACCTGCGCGATCCTCCTGTCTCCGCCTCCCAAGCACTGGGATTACAAGCGAGCGCCACCACGCCTGACTGTGAAACCCTATTTCAATATAAAATAATAAATAGGGCTTAGAGTGTTGCTCAGAGGTAGAATGTCCCTGGGTTCAATCCCCAGCTATATATATTCCCTGAAGATAGCTCCTAGGAACTCTTTTGTCCTACAGGTTAGAAATGGAGGGACAGAAGCCAGGAGTGCTGATGCACACTTGTCATCCCAGCACTCGGGAGGCTGAGACAGGAGGATCACGGTCTGCGGCCAGCTTCAGCTACCTAGTGAGGCCCTTTGCGACTCACTGAGACCCTGTTTCAAAATAAAGAATAAAAAATAGAGCTGGGGGTGTAGCTCAGAGGTAGAATGCCGCTGGACTCCATCCCCAGTATCACACACACACACACAAACTCCAAAATACCCAAACAACATAACAACGACAGCAAAATAAAACATAGGGCACCAGTGTTCACGAAGGTGGCAAATCTTATTTGCAGGCCCCAGCCCACATAGCCCACACGTGCTCAAGACTCAAGCCCCAGGGTCTGTGTGTTTGCATTAAAGTAATAACAGCAGCTATTAGCTTCAAAGGACTTGCTGGTACGGCCGTGGGAGGCAAAGACCTGGACAGGGAGGTGTCCACAGCCAAGCCTGGTGGGGACGAGAACAGGACTGTTTTCTAGAAGGATTAACTGGCTCATGGGAACAGGAAGTTCATCTGGGTTCTCTACAGCCCTGAGAGGTGGTACCTGTATATGTGCTGTGTGTGTGTGTGTGTGTGTGTGTGTGTGTGTGTGTGTGTGTGAGAGAGAGAGAGAGAGAGAGAGAGAGAGAGAGAGAGAGAGCGCGCGCACGCCCTCTTGGGAATTGAACACAGGGGTGTTCTAGAGCTACATTCCAGCACTTATTATTATTATTATTATTATTATTATTAATTACTATTATTATTACAGGTCTGGGGATAGAGCCCAGGGGCATTCGACCTCCGAGCTATACCTCTTGCCCTATATATATATTTTTTATTCTTTATTTTGAAACAGGGTCTCACTGAGTTGCGGAGGGCCTCACTGAGTAGCTGAGGCTGTCTGCGAACCCTGATCCTCCCGTCTCAGCCTCCCGAATGCTGGATTACAAGCCTGCGCCACCACGCCCGGCTTTTATTATTTCTTCTGTAACAGGGTCTCTCTAGGTTGCTGAGAGTCCCACTACTTGCTGAGGCTGGCTCCAACCTGACACCCTCCAGTCTCAGCCTCCCAACCACTGGAATTAGAGGCGTGCGCCACCACGCCTGGCGGATCCCTCTTGTGATGGCTCCCCGCACCCTCTCCTGGGCCACCGGCCTCGCCTCGCTGCTTCTTGGAGGAGCCCCGGGCTCGCGCGCTGTGTTCTGATCTGTGCGCTAAGAAGGCGCAGAGGCCCGCTTTCCCGAAGTCATCTGAGGCTTCTTCCCGACCCCCACTCAGCTGCTGAGCAGCGAGGAGATGTATTTTAAACACTGCATAGAAACTTTACTAGAAATCTCGCTGTCCTTCCAAGTACAGCTCTGCAGGAAGCCACGGGAACGAAGTCACAGGAGTCTGCAGGGAGCATCGCTGCAGCCACAGTGGCTGTCCTGGGGCCCAGCCCCAGCAGAGCAGGGGTCTCCGGGAGCCCAGCAAAGGATGACACCAGGCGCTTAGTTCACTGCTAAATAAGGTGGAAGCCAGCACTGCGGACCGAATTGTGTCCCCCACAGATTCTGACGTGAAAGCCTTAATCCTTGAACCCCAGAATGTGTCTCTCTGGAGAGAGAGAAAGAAGGGGTTAAACTGAGGCTGTTAGGTGGGCGTGGTAGCCCATTCCTGTAATACCAGGGAGGCTGAGACTGAAGGATCGCAGGTTCGAGGACAGCCTCAGAGACTCAGTGAGGTCCTCGGGAACTTAGAGATCCTGTTTCAAAATAAAAAAATAAAGAAAAAGGAGTGGGGGTGGCGCTCAGAGGCAAAATGCCCCTGGGTTCAATCCCCAGTGCCACAAAAACAAACAACACACACACACACACACACACACACACACACACACACACACACACACTGAGGCTGTTCAGGCAGGCTTTCATGCCACCCACTGGAGTGCTAACAGAAGAGGATATCTGAATACACAGAGAGCCCAGGCGCACAGGGTGTGTACAACTATGCCTGGCCGCTGAGTGGTTTTGATTTGCATACCCATGATTCTAATCATGTGCATTTTCCCCACATACTTTGAGAAATGTCTATTTAGATCAATGGGGCAGGTATGACTAAGGCTAGTTTAAAAATAAGTTAAATAGATACCCAGCCAGGCCCCTGCTCCCAAACTATAAAACCATTTTACAGCCCAAATGGCATCATAGTTCTTTTTTCTTTTTTTGGTGGTACTGGGGTTACACTCCCAGACCTATTTTTACATTTTTATTTGGAAACAGGGTCTCCTAAGCCAGCGCGCGTGGCTGGCTTCGAACCTGCGCGATCCTCCTGTCTCTGCCTCCCAAGCGCGGGGATTACAAGCGTGGCCACCACGCCTGGCCTATCATAGTTCTTTTATAATTTAATTTTTTTGGTGGTGGTACTAAGAATTGAACCCGGGGGCATTCTACCTCTCAGTTATACCCCTAGGACTTTTTATTTTTATTTTTGTTTTGAAACAGGGTCTCACTAAATTGCTGAGGCTGGCTTCGAACCCGAGATGCTCTTGTCTCAGTCTCTTGAGTCCTGAGATTTACAGGCATACATATCACGCCAGGCTAGAATTTAATTTTGAATAGAGTTACAAATGTGTTTGAGAAAAAAGACCCCCCGCCCCCCAGGTAGTTCTTAAAAATTGTTGGCTCCGTCATTCTTTAACTGACATTAATGGCTCTCGGGTAACCTTGATGTAACCAATGGGGAGTCATCTCAGATACTAATTTTATTTATTATTTATGTATCTTTATTCTTTTGTTGGTGCATTACAGTCTCACATCTGTTGACAGTGACCTGCATGCACACAGAGCTCGGTTGGCATTCCCTGCCCCCCCATCAGGGCACCGAGACTGGCACTGGGGATTCTCACATAAGCCAATGGTAGTAATTTCTTCACTGATCCCCTCTCTTCCCCCTCCCGTTCCCCTAGACCACCTTCCTGACGCCACGGAAGTTTCTCCTCCGTCATCCGGAGTCCCTCTGGGATCCCGATGACTCCCTAGCTTCTGCCTAGCCGAGGAACAGATGACCGTTTTCTGTGACTGGCTAATCTCACTTAACGTAATGTTCTGTGACTGGCTGATCTCACATTATCGTAATGCTCTCCAGGTCTTTCTGTTTTCCTGCAAATGACATAATTTATTCTTCTTTATTGCTGAGTAGAATTCCATCGTGTGGATAGCCCATAATTTTGTAATCCATTTATCCATTGATGGCGCCTAGGGTGGTTCCATATTTTGGCTATTGTGAATTGTGCTGTGTGCATGGATATGCATATATTACTGCTGTTCTCTGATTCCAGTCACTTTGAAAAGATGCCCAGGAATGGTATAGCTGGATTAGATAGTAGTTTTAGACCAGAGAAGGCCATTCACACAGCTGCTTAGAGGAAAAGGACTGTGGAAATTTCCAGAAGGGATAGGCCCGAGTCTTTCTTTTGGGAATTTCTTACCCTGCCTTCAACTAAAGCTCTTTTTTTTTTTTTTTTTCCCCATCTGGCTTCTATATTGGGCTCCATTTAAGATTTATTTCAAAAAAATACTCAACTGATATTAAAATTATAATAAATTTATGTCATCATATATAGTAACAATAATTCGTGATATCTGACTAAAGCAGGTTAAGTAGCAAAACTCGGGCTGTCTTTTGACTCTTGCTTTTGTGTTTGTGTTTGGTATTAGGGACGGAACCCAGGATATTCTACTCCCAACCTACACCCCCGATCTTATTTTAATTTGGAAACAGGATCTCGCTACGTGCTGAGAGTCTGACCACATTGCTGAGGCTGTCCTCAAACCTGCGATCCTCCTGTCTCAACCTCCCAAGTCCTGGGATTATAGACTTGTTGCACCACGGCTGGCTTTATTTTGGCTCTCGTCTTGCCATCAAATGTCTAAAAAATTCTTTCAAAAGAGCTTTTCTTGGCCACAATGAAGTTTGAAGCCTCTGTTGTGGAAGGAGAGGTCCTATGAGACAGGAACTTCCTCTCCCATAGGCTGTAATCCTGTGCCACAGTGCTGGTGGTCCAGTGTGATTACTCTCCATTTCTCTGGGCTCTACTCCCTTACTCTGGTCTGTCCACAACCAAGAAAATTTCCTACAAGGGGTAAATAAGTGACCACAAAAGTGTTTATATGAAGGATTCTGCCAATGTATGCTTTCATGTGCAGAAAGAGGGCCAGGGGTTCCCTAAGTTAAACTTTGTTATCATGGAAGTGGTTTTCCTCACTTGGTTTTAAATTAAAATACCTGGGACAGTCTGCTTTCTTTCCTCCGCTCCATACACAGGATGGTACTATGAAGTATTTTAATTAGACCTCCTCTATTCTTAGAGCACAGGAGAAAGAAAAAAAAAAAAATTCGTGGCTGGTCTGAAGGACCCTGAGCTGGGAAGGAGAAAGGTAATCATTTAATTTGTTGTTGCTTTCATGAATCAGGGCCCAGCCATCAATTCCACCGCATATTTGAGAGCACATGTTATTGACAATGTGTTCGTGGAGAAAAATGGAGTTTGCTGGCAAAGTTGTTCCATTTTCTAAAGATTAAATTGTTCATTGTACAGGCCGCCATCTGCCCTCCCTGGAAGAGATTCGGTTGTTGGCAGAGGCCTTCAATGTCTAGAAGACAAAGTTAAGTTTCTTTTTCTTTCTTGCTACGTCTAACCAAAGGCAAATCCACCCACCCACCCACCCATTCATTCATTCATTCATTCGCCCATTCATTTAATATTTATCAAGCATTTCTTTGTGCCATGCATGTTAATAAAGTCATAGGGCTTCCAAGGAATGGGTCCCTATGGCAGGATCACATAGGCCCGTGGCTGATTTCAGTCCCATGCCCCTCAGTCATAATCTCGAGACCTGGCATTTCTGTCCCCAGGCTCAACCTGTATCTTACCAGTAGTCCAACGGAATCACAGTGAATAGACACGTTTCTTTTCTCCAAGAAGCTTGGAGTCAGTAGACGATAGACAAGGCAGATACATCTCGCAGCCATACCACATAAAACACACATTGCGTAAAACACAAAGAGGAGGAGGCGGAGCTCGTTTCTGAGCAGAAGTTTCTGGAAAGGAACAAGCATGGCTGCACCTTCACACACATATATTCTTTTGTATTACCCTCCTGTCCTAGCGTCAGGTGCTGGCATCCCTGTCATAGAGGTGAAGTCACTGGGACTCAGAGACATGAAGAAACTATCTCTAGTTCTTGTAACTAATAAGACGTGATATTAGGAATCAACTTCTCCTTTCATCTAGGTCTGGCCCCAGGTCACATGCAGTAGGACCTCTGAGCCTCTTTATATAGAGAAGCCCTCTGAGTCCACAGCTTTGGCCCAAAGCACTTGCCTGTCCCTGAAACACTTGTCACCATTCCTGTCCTTGTGTTACTCGACCGAGTTGCTGACTTCCTTTACTCTTTGTCCTGGCTGAGAGCACTCTGGACTTGGCCATGACCTTAGCTATTCTTCTTGACTATAACTTGGACCTTTGTTTTTAGGCCAATCTTTCTTGAGCAACTCAAAGTTTGCCCATCCTGCTTCCCAAGGTCTTCTCACCTAGGCTTTCCCAGACTCCATCCATCCATCCATCCATCCATCCATCCATCCATCCATCCATCCACCCATCCATTAATCCAATCATTCAGCCACCCATCAATCCATCCATCTACCCATCTAACTATCCATTAATCCAAATACCTATTAATCCATTCATCCATCCATCATCCATCCATCCATCCATTAATCCACCCATCCAATCATCTATCAATCCTTCCATCCACCCATCCAACTACCCATTAATCCTCCATCCATCCATCCACCCATTAATCCACCCATCAATCTATCCATCCATCTATCCATCCACCCATACACTCATCTCACAAATACCTATGGAATTTCCACTCTGTGCCCACTGTACTAAATAATGATCAAGATTCAAATGATGCCAGGCATGGTGGCACAGAGGGGATTCAAACAGGAGGATTGCAGGTTCAGGACCAGCCTCAGCTATGTAGTGAGGGCCCTCTGCAACTTAGTGAGACCCTGTTTCAAAATAAAAAATAATATAGGGCTGGGGGTGTTGCTCAGAGGCAGATTGGCTCTGAGTTAAATACCCAGTAGCACGCGTACACACACACACACACACACACACACACACACCCCAAAATATTAAAACAATCCTTAGCTCTATAGAGTGTCTGGTTTAGTGATGACCAGGGCAAACACACAAATTATAAAAATATTGCAGTGGATGCCAACATCACAGAAAGAAGTGTGTAGGCTGGTGAGGGAACCGCCGGGGATCCTGACCTAGCCTGTGTGATTACAAGGGTGTACATTGGCAAAGAGGGAGAGTGACATGACAGGCTTCTGTGCGGAGAGACTTTACTAAGCTGGTCAGACCAAGAGTCAGGGAAAGAGAGTTCTCAGGAGAAATCTCAAAATATTTGACTTTGAGGCAGGAGGGAGTTTGATTTGTTCAAGGAACTAAAATAAAGCCAGTGTGGCCAAGGCGGAGGATGGTATATATGTACCAAAGTGTCCTAAGTCATCAAGGCCAACGTGGACATTTTCAATAAGATGGTCACTGCTTCAGTCCAGTATATTGACTATCTAATAGGCCTTATTTCCAAAACAAGCTTGGGACATATGTTTGTAAAGATGTGAATGCTTTATTCATTATTCAAAGTCGAGAAGACAAAGTTAAATTTCTTTCTCTATTGCTGTGCCTAACCAAAGGCAAATTCATTAATTCATCCACCCATTCAGTCAATATTTCTCAAGTGTCTCTTTTGGGCCAGGCATAGGAATAAAGTAATATTTCACGCCATGCATCACTGGACTTTAGGGTGTGGGTAGGAAGCGTCCCTGAACACTCGTTGAAGGGTTTTGAGAGGGGACTGCATCAGGAGGGCTCTGACGTCACCGGTGTAAGCTGGAGGGGTCATATCTGATTGGATAATGGGGGTGGGCGGGAGCTATAGGAGGTGAGGTCTAGTTGGAGGGAGTGGGTCCTTGGGGCTGCGACTTTGGGGATATATTATGTCCTGTCCCCTGCCCCCACTCTCTCTTTCTCTCCCTTTCCCAGCCGCCATGAGCTGAGCCGAGCAGCCCTCCTCTTTGTGCCCTCCCACCATGATGTTCTGTGTCGCTTTGCTGCAGAGCAGTGGAGCTGGCCGACCATAGACGGAACCTCTGAAACCGAGAGCCAAATAAAATATTCCTTCTCTAAGTCGTTTTTCTCACATTATTTTGTTTCAGTGGACTAACATTCTGGGCAATTTTTTTGTTTGTTTGATACTGAAAATTGAATCCAGGGCCATTCTACTCCAAGCTACGCCTCTAGCTCTTTTTTATTTGGAAAAAGCGTCTCACCAAATTGCTGAGGCTGGATGCAAATCTGCGATCTTCTCTCTCAGTCTCCCGAGTGCTGGGATTGCAGGTCTGGCCCATAACACCCAGTAACACACTGGGGCATTTTTTTTTTTTTTTTTTTTTGGTACTGGGAATGGACCCAGGAGCATTCTACCTCCAAGCTACACTCCTAGATCTATTTTTGTTTTTATTCTTTATTTTGAAACAAGATCCCACTAAGTTGCGGAGGGCCTCACTAAGTAGCTGAGGCTGGCTTCGAACTGCGATCCTCCTCCGGTCTCAGCCTCCCAAGTACTGGGATTACAAGCGTGCGCCGCCACGTCCGGCCCACACTGGGCATTTTAACTGGTCACATTTGAGATGTAGATGGTTATGAACCAGAAAATGAGGAAACTCCATTTTATCCTTTTTTTTTTTTTTTTGGTGGTACTGGGGGTGGAACCCAGAGGCTTTCTACCTCTGGGCTACACTCCCAGACCTTTTTTATATTTTATTTGGAAACAGGGTCTCACTAAGTTGCTGAGAGCCTCACTAAGTAGCTGAGGCTGGCTTCGAAACCGTGCGATCCTCCTGTCTCAGCCTCCCAGGCGCGGGGATTACAAGTGTACACCACCATGCCCGGGTTAAACTCCATTTTATCCAAAGAAGAACCCTCGCTGGGGCCTGTTATGTGAAGGTGATGTAAGAACTTGAGGTCTTTCTCTATCTAGGAGTTGATATAAGCGATATGGGACGTTGGTTGAGAGCGTCAGTCCACCCTTTCCAGAAAGATTTTCCAATCTGTCACCTGGAGTGTGCGCTCTAGGCCGGGGAGGTAAGATCCATGGCGAGGGGTATCCAGGGGAGAAGAGAGAAGAGGAGGACACGGTTGGGAGGGATGAACGCTCACAGGCACGGCTCGGCACCTTTCGTCTTCTGTTCCCTGGTAGCCTGCATGAGCATATGAAACAAGGTGGTCTTCAGAGTCTCCTTTCTTGTAAAATTAGTAACAATCCCCTAATAAATCACCAAGAGGAATCGGCTAAAGGCAGATGGCCCCATTTTTGTGGTTTTGCCTGAATTTGAGCAAAGTCAGGGACTATGAGTTGGCAGCAAAAGCAACCCCCATGGATTCTGAAGTCCCCTATTGCCAAGGCAACCCAAACGCCTTCTGTGTAGGCTTCCTTTTACCCTTACATAACTCTTACATTATAGCCCTAAACTCCCTGAGACGGGGAGATAAATTTTAATGAGAGGGAGATGGAGACATCAAAAGGGGAATCAAGCCAAAAGCAAAGGAATTGCTGGAGCAAATAGACCCTGTGCTGCTCTGTTTCAGTTCGTTTGAACAAACATTAACCGAGCAAGGCGCAGCCGCTGCCTTCTAAAAATTCCAGTTGGCCAAGAGGATGAAGGCTTGTCCATTCACTGATGTATTTTGTTTTTTTACAGTCAACAAACATTGGAAAACCTCCTCTCATCAGGCTTTGGCCTCTGAAAGAGGTTCCCCAGCGACCGACTTGGCAGATTTGGTCTCTGTCCTTAAGGAAGACATTTATAATCAAATGAAGAAAGTAGAACCCAGATCACGTGACATCAAGCAGACCGGCGTTGCCAGAGGAAGGTCAAGGCTCCTCTGGAAGGTTCTAGGGGGTGGTGATTGATGTGCCGTGAGTAATGGCGTTGGGATACTTAAAGAGGGGCTGAGGCAGGTCCCACAGGAGGTGATCAATCTCCTTAAAGATCCAGGAAGCAAATATTAAACATATGGAAACCTTGCTGGAAATCGAGGGAGCGCATGGAATGTCACTCTGGGAAGATGGGCGCAGGTCCCAGGCGAGGAGACGCTGGGAATTGTTCCCAAGTTCATTAAGCGGACGTTGCTCAGGAGACACACCTATCATCCCAGTACTCGGGAGGCTGAGACAGGAGAACCACAGAGGTTTGAGACCTGCTTCAGCAACTTAGTGGGACCCTGATTAAAAAAAATGGCTGGAGGTATAGGTAGAATGCCCCGGGCTTAATCTCCAATTTAACACACATACACACACAGAAGGAGGAGGAGGAGAAGAAGAAGAAGAAGAGAAAAGAAAAAAGAAAAAGAAAAAGAAAAAGCTGGGCGTGGTAGCACACGCTTGCAATCCCAGCATTTGGGAGGTTGAGACATGAGGATCTGGGTTCGCAGACAGCCTCAGCTACTTAGTGAGGCCCTCTGCAACTCAGTGAGACCCTGTTTCAAAATAAAGAATAAAAAATAGGGCAGGGGGTGTAGCTTAGAGGTAGAATGCCCCTGAGTTCAATCTCCAGAACCACAAAAAACAACAACAATAAAAACATCAACTCACTGAGGACAGCACTATTGCTTGTCTTGTTTGGTGGCACTGATAGTTTTTAGTAGTTCCTGGCATAGAGTTGGTGTGTCCTTCCTTCCTTCCTTTCTTTCTTTCTTTCTTTCTTTCTTTCTTTCTTTCTTTCTTCCTTTTTTCGGGTCTGGGGATGAAACACAGAGGCATTTGACCTCCAAGCTATACCCCCTGCCCAATTTTTTATTCTTTATTTTGAAACAGGGTCTCACTGAGTTGCACAGGGCCTCACTAAGTAGCTGAGGCTGGCCGCGAACCGCGATCCTCCAGTCTCAGCCTCCCGAATGCTGGGATGACAAGCGTGAGCCACCACACCTGGCTGGTGCTTTCAAAATATGGGTTGGATAACCACGTGGCAATCGCAGCTAGTTACATAACGACCACCTGAGTCCTGTTCGCTGGGCACTGTGCTGAGAACTTTTATTTATTTATTTATTTATTTATTTATTTATTTATTTTTGTAGTACTGGGGGTGGAACCCAGGGCCTTTCTACCTCTGGGCTACACTCCCAGACCTATTTTATACTTTACTTGGAAACAGGGTCTAAGTTGCTGAGAGCATCACCAAGTAGCTGAGGCTGGCTTCGAACCTGCGCGGCCCTCCTGTCTCAGCCTCCCAAGCGCAGGGATGACAAGCGTGCGCCACCACACCCGGCTCTGAGTGCTTTTATTTGCCTCTATCTTTAATCCTTGTGGCAACCCGATAGCATTGGTTTTCTTGGGAAGGAAGGAAAATCCACCCAGTTCACCCAAAGGACCCCGGTAGGATTTGAACCAAGTCCTCTCGGATTCTGGAGGCCGCGTTCAACTGCCCTGTGGTCCTGCCTTCCAGGGCTTAGGAGTGTTGACTAATATCAAAAAGGGAGTCTGGAGCTTTCTGGGATCAAGTAAATGAAGCCAAGTGGCGGCCGAGGCATTGGCAGTTCTGACACCACGGAAGGACATGACTGGGGCGTCACTTACAGCCCAAACTCTAGGTATTTTCAAAGATAAGACGGTGATTGTCCACATCGGCTGTAGTTGTTGTTGAGGTTGTAGTTGTTGTAGTTGTAGTTGTTGTTGAAGGCTGGCAAATGCCTCGAGGGAGTCTTAGAGGGGTGTGTGTGTGTGTGTGTGTGTGTGTGGTGTGTTTCTGGGGATGGAGCCCAGGGGCATCCTAACTCTGAGCCACACCCCCAGCCCTCTTTTATTTTTATTTAGAAACAGAGTCTTGCTAGGCTTCTGAGAGTCTCATGGCTTACTGAGGCTGTCCTCGAATCTGCACTCCTCCTGTCTCAGCCTCCCAAGTATTACGATTACAGGCCCATGCCACCATGTCTGGCTTCCATTTTTTCCCCCCATGTGTGTGGCACTGGGGATGGAACCCGGGGGCATTCTACCTTTGAGCTGTACCCCCAACCCTATTTTGTTCTTTTGTTTTGCAGCAAGGTCTCACTAAGTTGTGTAGGACCTCACCAAGTTGCTGGCCATTCACTTGCAATCCTGCTGTTTCAGCCTCCCGAGTATTGGGATGACAGGTGTGTGCCAAACCTGCCTGAGAGGTATCCATTTTTTGAAGATATCATGGTTTGGATTTAGAATGTCTCTCAGACCTCACATAGACAAGACAGCCATGTTGGAGGCGGGGCCTGGTGCTACACGTCGCATGTGGGGCCTTGGGGACTGTGCTAGGGTCCTTCTCTGAACCCCCTCCTGAGCACTCTCTCTTGCTTCTGGCCTTCATGATGTGAGAGCAGATCTCTCTCTCTCTCTCTCTCTCTCTCTCTCTCTCTCTCTCTCTCTCTCTCCTCTCTCTCTCTTCTCCCTCTCTCCTCTCTCTCTCTCTCTCTCTCTCCTCTCTCTTCTCCCTCTCTCCTCTCTCTCCTCTCTCTTCTCCCTCTCTCCTCTCACTCTCTCTCCTCTCACTCTCTCTTCTCTCTTCTCTCTTCTCTCTCTCTCTCTCTCTCTCTCTCTCTCTCTCTCTCTCTCTCTCTCTCTCTCTCTCTCTCTCTCTCTCTCTCTCTCTCTCTCCCTGTGCCCTGCCCCGAGCTCTACCTAACATAGACTGTACCCCTGAAATCTCCAGAGCTGTGAGCGAGTCAGCCTTCCTTTCTTTGAGTTGTGTGGTCGGGTTTTTTGGGGTTACCGAAATGGAGATGGGACCCAAATCCCAAATGACTGAAATAGAGTCTGCACTGGCTCGTCTGCCATTTTGCCTCTATTACACTGGCCTGGAAAGGTGGTTGGTATTCTTCTTTTCCAGGTGAGAAAAATGCGGTCCAGAGAAGGATTAAGTTATATGTCAAAAAAGTACACAGCTAGTGTTAACAGAATTCTTTGTTTTACGATATTCTGATCACATAACATGGTTAAAGGCTTCAGGAGTTACATGTCTCCTTTTTCTTCCTTCCTTCCTTCCTTCCTTCCTTCCTTCCTTCCTTCCTTCCTCCCTCCCTCCCTCCCTCCCTCCCTCCATCTCCCCTCTCTCTCTCTCTCTCTCTCTCTCTCTCTCTCTCTCTCTCTCCCCCTCCCTCCCTCCCTCCCTCCCTCCTTCTTCTTTCTGGGTACTGGAGATTGAACCCAGGGGCATTCTACCTCTGAGCTACACCCCAGCCCTATTTTATTCTTTTATTTGGAAACAGGGTCTTGCTAAATTGCTGATAGCCTCACTAAGTAGCTGAGGCTGGCCAGGAGCCACGATCCTGTCTCAGTCTCCCGAGTGCTGGGATTACAAGTGTGCGCCACCACGCCTGGCTACTCTCATAATTTTAGCAAGAAAGAAAGGTAAGTTTTCAGCAGATTGAGAATCTGATTTTTGTTACTTATTGGTGCCTAGCCCTAGAGGGGACCGGTGACTGGGCAGATGTCAGGGGAGGCAGGAGTCCCCGTGACCGGAGCCCGTCGGCCAGTCCCTGATTCCTGCCCCACAAGGCATATGCTGGCAAGGGACGTGCAGAACCTCTCTAATATGAGTCGATGTGCCTCTTCCCACCAACTCTCCTCTTAAAATACAACATCTGGCGCAAACCAAATCAAACCCAATGAAAAGAGGCCCTAGAAGAAGGAGGAGGACGTAGAGTGTGTAAAGGCTCACTTCCTTCTCCCTCTCTGCCTTGTCCCTAGGCTGGGAGCATCAGGACCGTGGCTCTGCTCCATACTCCTCCCCTGCAGCAGCCCTGCCTGGGCAGGTTCGAGTACCCAGGACAGAGGAGCAAGCTTGGCAGGCCACCGCTGACATCTGATTGGCCAACTCAAGTCACATGGCTGCGCTAGACTCCAAATAGGAGGGAGCTAGAGGGGCATGGAGGAGGGCTTGGATACAGGACATCCATGCAATCTCCGACTCCAGTGTGGAAGCTCGGCGAGGAGCTGGGCTGGGATGGGGGCTGGCCCTCCTCCAGGCCCAGCTGGCGGCCTCGGGCCGTCGGCTAAGTCTGAGTGGTCCAGGCCCCGAGGACAACGGTGAGACTGTGGATGGCGCAGGCGTGCTGCTCGCAAGGTGGTGCCTTTCTCCTGCGCGTTAGCATCCTCGCTGCTCTGACAGAGAGCGTAGATGGCTCTTGGGGTCGCACGTCTGGAGCCTGGCGAGTCGGCCAGTCTCAGCTTGATTGGCGGCTCTGGCACCAGCTGGGCCAGGACTGCAACGTTAGAGGCCGGGCTTTGCCAGACATCCTCAGCTCGGCCCATTTCCAACGCCAATGAGTGCGGCCCTCAGACAAAGCCGGCTAAATTAGGCTTGGTAAGGGGGACACTGCATCTCTGAGTAATGAGGCTGGGAAACAGAGAAGACATTTTCCACGAGCTCACGTCTCCCTGTATGGCGTTCCGATTTCATGACACTTCCCAATAAATCATCGCTTATCACTCACAGGGGAACGGAACACGGCTCCCGTTAAGATTCGTTAGCGATTGTGCAGGAGGGACCCGGATCGCTGTACATCAGGGCCTCTCCATCACCTTCCTGTCCGCCGCAGGAACTTTTTTTTTATCGTTATATTTACTGTAACCATTGTTTAAGGCATAAATAAGTGGAAAGAAAGAATACCAAATGTGAATAATGAAAATAAATTTATCTTATGTATGTGTTTATGTGAGCATTGGACAATTATTCCACACAGCAGCTTGCAACCGGGGTCGGTAGCGGCTGCGTTTAGAAAAAGTTCCTGACTCTTCAAGTTTTCTCTTTTTCTTCCATCCTTTTTATTATTTATTTATTTATTTTAATAATGTGAAATGCCAGCACATTCTGAGTCCAGGATGGGAGGCCCGGCATGGATGCGATTCCAGGCTGAAGGCTTCAGATCACTGAACCATGTCAGACAGATACTCAGACAAGAGCGTTATGGGCGGACACCATCATTACAGGAAATTTACTCAGGTCCAACAGATGGTGACTAGAAAGAAAGAAAGGAAGGAAGAAAGGAAGGAAGGAAGGAAGGAAGGAAGGAAGGGTGGGTCAGCTAAGGGCTGGGCTGGGCACCCAGATGCAAACCATAGCCTTTAGTCTAAAGACGGTGCAGCTGGTTGACCATTCAGGATGAATAAAGGCCTTGGTCAGAAAGTCCTGGCTGTCAGCAGACCACCCTGGGAGAACTGTGATGAAAACACCAGAGGTTATAGGGCTGGTGGACGCTTTGATACATCCTAGAAACTTCTCCAGCTAGGATGTCCGCAGAGAAGATTCAGCGGGCATGCGAGGTGGAGGCGGCTCCCGCGTTTACTTGGGGATGAGCGGGACAAGACGAGTCTGTCCTTGAGAACCTGTCGGTGCTTTCCTGATTAACTCTGGCCAGCGTGACCTGCTACGTCTGCTCCCACACCGTCAGCCGTTCTCCACAGCTTGCAGGGGGTTCCCGCAGGATCTGCAGCTGTGAGCGAGCCCTCTCCTCTCCTGTCTGCCCCCTCTGTACCCCCCACCCCACAGGCCGCAGCTGTAGTAAGGAAACTTTCCAGAGGAGCTCTCCTCTGGAGGGAGAGCATGGTCCGGCAGCCATTTCTGTTTCTTTGTTTTTGTTTGGAACCGAGGACTGAGCCCAGGGGGTGTTCTACCACTGAGCTACACCCCCAGCCTTTATTATTTTAAAATTGGGAACAGAATCTCACTAAGATAGCACACGCTGGCCTCAAACCTGTGGTCCTCCTGCCTCAGCCTCCCAAATATGGAGGAATGGCGAGTGTGCACCATCATGCCTGGCTCTATTTCTGTTTCTTTTTTTTTAAATTTTTTTGGTGGTATTGGGAATGGAACCCAGGGGCATTCTACCTCCTTTTTATTTTTTATTTGAAACAGGGTCTCACTGAGTTGCAGAGGTCCTCATTCAGTAGCTGAGACTGTCCTCGAACGGTGATCCTCCTGTCTCAGCCTCCCAAATGCTGGGATTACAAGCGTGAGCCACCATGCCTGGCTCTCCATTTCTGTTTCTTGAGCGTATCTAGAATGTACTCGATTGTTCTACAGAAAACCGTGCCTGATGGGCAGAGTTGGGAGATGCAGGTTTTCTGAGAAGCTGGGCTTCTGAATCCTCCAGCTGAGGTCTGTCTTAACAGAGTGACTGATACAACCCCACGGTCAACCTCGCACCCCAAGGAGCCCCAAGGTCCCAGGCAAGAGATGGTGGTTGGCCACCCTCTTCTGGTGTTAAAGTGAGGGCTCCCCGGGAAGTTGCTTTCTCCTCTCCAGCCTCTCTGTGACGCCCTCGGCTTCCTCCATCCTCCTCATCCTCCATCAGCCTGGCTCTCCTCCGGGCCTGAGGGTGACAGCCACCGAGGGTGGAGGGAATCGCTCGGGTCTGGATCCTCTTGGCCACCATCTTGCTCTAAGCCTTCCATCTGAGCGCTGGGGAGACAGATGGGAAACTCAGGAAGGCTGAGTAGTTTAGTGAAGGTAGGCGGCTGGGAGAGCATCGGAGGCTGGCGGCTTCTCCATCCGGGCTGTGCTCACTCCGTTCCTGGGGGAGCCGATGGAGACGGGAGTCTGGAATCTCTCTCCCGCCGTGGGTCAGGATGCGCACTGAACCATGCAGGTTTGCCCAGCTCAGATCTGAGCGCTCTTAAGTGTGCTGAGTACATATTAAAATGGCACTTCCTGTGTTTTCTAAATATTTAGAAGCTCCCCCTTCAACACCATGTCAGGAACATTCCGCTGGCTTACCAGCACGAGGAGGCTTTAAAAAAAATTGTCGCAGCATTTCAAGCCATTTTTCACATCAGTGTTTGGGGAGGGCTTGGGATACTACGACGGTCGCTTGAGTGTCAGAAAAAAAAGCTATTGGCACAAGATGTGGCTTCCGGTAAAGGTGCCCATTTGGAATTAAATGGTGATGGATGTTTAGAAACCAGGCTCAATGCAAAAATGCATTTTTTTTTTTTGTTGCAAATGGTTGTGTCTCCGGATGGCATTAACAGACTCAGTGTTCTCTGCGGAACCGAGGACGGGAGATTTAAAAGCATCGCGCTCCCGCACGCAAGCTGAAGTTTTCTCTTAAGCAGGATGAGAAATTACCGTAAATTGGTTTTTACTTCAAAAACGGTTTAATAACAATCACACCCGGAGCTCCGGTCCACACAATGCGTCATTTAATTCCATCAAGAATCTCTCCCGGCTTCAAAAACAGATATCGGGACAGGGCGATGCGTATCTGACAGTGCTGTTAAAGGCAAGTTTGCTAACGATTTTTGAACAACCTCCTACCGGGGCCTAAATGCCGACACTATCCATAAACAACTCTATACTGCCCAATTAGAGAGACAGAGACATAGCGTCCTGTCAGGGAGATTTGCATGGCTAAGAGTCTGAGATCAGAGAGCGATGAGGGATGGCTTCCAGCGATGGGGCTCGCAGACGGATGACTATCATTACGATATTACGGGGACTCACACCTTCCCAATTACTGGCAGGATTCATTAATTACCACCGCATTTCCCTAATAGAATCCGCGCGCCGGCTTATCAGCGCCTTCCCTCTGTCTACCTAAACCCCCACTCAGCAGTCGATCACCTATGAAAAATTAGACTGTGCATCTTCCAATGGCCTATTTAAAGGGAAAAGAAAAATGGATGCGGAGAGGCGGGGAGGGAGAGCAGCTAGGGAGAAGTCCCGGCATCGTCATATGCCGCGTTCTTTCAACGTGGCTGGTGTTATCTCCCTTCCTGGAACTGCTACCGGAGGAGATTAGTGGCCGTCGGGGGAGATACCGCGGTGAGCGTCAATGACAGCTGTCTCCCTTAGATTTTCCCTGTATTTTTGTCCGTGCCTTGACCTTGCCTGTACTCTCTCCTCACCTCCTACGCCCTGCCTAGGCAGACCTCGCTGTTCCTCCAACACGTGAAATCCGGCCCCAAGGCCTTCGTACTTGTTGAGATTTTATATATATAATCTGGATCCGGGTGTGGTGGCACATGCTTGTCATCCCAGTACTTGGGAGGCTGAGACAGGAGGATGGCAGGTTTGGTGACAGCCTCAGCAAGTAGTGAGACTTTTATGAACCTAGTGAGAACCTGTTTCAAAATAAAAATAAAATAGGGCTGGGGTGTAGCTCAGAGGTAGAATGCCCCTGGGTTCAGTCCCTAGTACCACACACACAATATATATAATATATATATTATACGTTTACATGTGAAATATATATTGCATTTATAATATTAAATAGAACATCTATTTATATAATATAAATATATTGTATGAATGTTAATATATAAAATATAAAATATGTATAAATATATAAAATATATATAAATATATAAAATATATATAAAATGTTAATATATAAAATATAAAGTATGTATAAATACATTATATATTTATTTTGGGGGAGTACTGGGGATTGAACCTAGTAGCATTCGCCCTTCAAACAATAGCTCCAGCCTGATTTTATTTCTTATTTGAAAAAAAGGGCTTATTAGGTTGCTGAGAGACTGGCTAAGTTGCTGAGGCTGGCTTTGAACCTGCAATCTCAGGCTGCGACCTCCTGTCTCAGCCTCCCAAGTACTGGGAGGACAAGCGTGCACCACCATGCCTGACTTTAAGTTATATATTTATGTATATATAATTACACGTGTATAAAATGTAATAAATAATATATAGTATAATGTAATATGTGTCATATATATGTAAATATATGTACACACATAGATACACACATATATATATATTTTCCTCCTTTTGAGCATGGTTTGGGTGGGCTAAATTCAGTTTACAACTTACATTTGTGTAGCCTTAAAGATAAGAAAACAAGCCCGGCGCAGTGGCACAGGCCTGTAATTCTAGTACTTGGGAGACCGAAACACGAAGATTGTTGAATCGAGGCCAGCCTCAGCAACTTACTGAGACCTTGTTTCAAAACTAAAAAATAAAATAGCACAGAGGTAGAACTCGCCTGGGTTTCGGTCCCAGTACCACAAAAAAACCCCCAAACCAAACCCAAACAACAACCACCACACAGTTGCTCTTTACAAAGGCTGAAGAGAGATGGAGATGGGTGTGTGTGTGTGTGTGTGTGTGTGTGTGTGTGTGTGTGTGTTCTGATGGTGCCTGGGCTGTGAGATTTTCTCAGGACTAACTCCCCACTACTCAGCTCCTCCGCGTCACCTCCGCAGAGAGATTCTCCCTCAACACTGAGGAGAGCAGTTCCTTTCCACGGTTTACAAACTCTACATAACCTTCTCCCTCACTCCCTCTCTCTCCCTGTTTCTTTTTATTTTACTTTATTTTTGTGGTACTGAGGATTGAACCCAGGGGCATTGTAATTCTTCTTCTAGGTTGCTGAGTGGCCACGGAACCTGCGATCCTCCTGCCTCAGCCTCCCAAGTACTGGGATGCCACCCTTTGCTTAACTTTCACCACTGTTTATTGTGGCGGTTCACACCTTGCTGTGCATTTCACATCGCCCAGAGGACTCTATTAATACTGAGATCCAGGCTTCACCTCCTGAGCTCCGATTCATTTCTTCAGGGTTGGGATCCAGAAACTGAGGTATTTATTTATTTATTTATTTATTTATTTATTTATTTATTTTTGATCTTGTGGATTGAACCCAGGGGCACCCAACCTCTGAGCTACACCCCCAGGCATTTTTATTTTGCAAGAGGAGCTTGCTAAGTTGCCGAGGCTGGCCTGGAGCCTGCCTCCCAAGCACTGGGATTACAGGCATGGGTCACTATGCCTGGATCCTTTTATTAAAAATTGTATTTCAAGATGGGCTCTTGCTAAATTGCTGGTCTCAAGCTTGCAATTCTCCTGCCCCAATCTCCCAGGTAGCTGGGATTATAGGCGTGTGTCACTGGGCCCATTGACACTGGTGTGTGTGTGTTTGTGTTACTGGGGATTGAACCCAAAGACATTCTACCTCTGAGCTATACCCCCAGCCCTATTTTTACAAGTTTTTTTTTTTTAAATTTTGAAACAGGATCTTACTAAGTTGTGGAAGGCTTCATGAGGTTGCTGAGGCTGTCTGGGTACCTGCAATCTTCCTGTCTCAGCCTCCCAAGTACTGGGATGACAGGCTTGTGCCACCATCTGGGGAGAAACAGACATGGCTTGTGCCACCATCTGGGGAGAAACAGACATACTGTGTGTGTGTGTGTGTGTGTGTGTGTGTGTGTGTGTGTGTGTTACTGGGGGTGGAACCCAGGGGCTTTTCTACCTCTGGACTACACTCACAGACCTATTTTATACTTTATTTGGAAACAGGGTCTCACTAAGTTGCTGAGAACCTCACTAAGTAGCTGAGCCTTTGAACCTGTGTGATCCTCCTGTCTCAGCCTCCCAAGCATGGGGATTATAAGTGTGCACCACCATTCCCAGCTGCAGACATATGACATGCTATATATATATATATATATATATATATATATATATATATAATATTATATCTATTTGTGGTACTGGGGATGGAACCCAGGGGCATTCTACCTCCAAGCTATATACCCAGCCTTATTTTTTTTTTATTCTTTATTTTAAAACAGGGTCTCCCTGAGTTGCAAAAACCCTCCCTAAGTAGCTGAGGCCTCAGCCTCCCCAATGCTGGGATCTCAAGCGTGCGCCACCCCGCCCGGCTTCACAGCCGTGACTCTGTTTCACAGCGGAGCTTGAGACCTGCTGCCTATGGACGGTGTCTTCTCCCTGGAGCGTGGGCTCCATGACAGGAGTGTGGCCCGTCTCGCCCTCTGCCATAGTCCCGGAGCCTAGGACAGCGCCGAGGCCGGGGAGGTATTCCGTCTATGTTTGAGGAATGAATTGAAAGAATATCCATCACACACGTACATGGAGAATGAAGAGCGATAGAAGCCTGACGGTGGCAGAAGGGCTCCCCAGCCGAAGCCATGCATCAGAAATGGGGACCGTTCCCGGCGCCTCCTGCGGGTCGGCGGGACGGGAGGCTCCCGCCGTCCTCCCAGCCCCACCAGCCTCAGTATTAGTCCGTCCTCCCAGCCCCACCAGCCTCAGTATTAGTTATCCACTGCTTTCGCAATTACGTACAAGGACCTCGCTGCAGAGCCTCCGCCGCCACCACGCTCCCTTCTCCTTTTTAAATTAAATATACTGAAAAGAGCAGAGATTTTAATCCTTCATCTGTTCACAGATGAAAAAACGTTTCCAAATCGTCAGCGATCACATTTTTTTCCCCCCTTATTCTAAGGACGGCCAACTGTTCCCAGCGATTTCGATTACATTCCCTACCTATTATTTCGTGTAATGGCATCCCTTAAATTTTAAATTAGCTTTGAAGAATAAAAATAATTGAATTCCTGCTGTTTTGTGTACATAGAGGGTGACAAGAGCTAATGTGATAATTTAAACTGTAAATGAGTCTTCACTTTGTGTTCATTAATTACAGCTAATTACTGAATTACAAACCTTCTTGGTTAGGCGCTGTTATGCATCCGTGTAGCATGTTGGGTCTCCAGCTGGTATGAAACTGTTTTATAGACGTACAAGCTGACACACCGAGCTACCTCGGAAACAATTCCGTTTGAAAACAGGGGGGTGGGTGGGCATGGGGAACTGCAAACGCTTCTTGGAATCAAAAGAACAGAAACAGGACTCCCAACTCATATCTTGGGGAACAGAGGAGCTGGCACATATAATTAGAACAATTTATGCCACTGGGGTGGGTTGGAGGGAGGGGGGGAAATAAAAGAATGCGAGGCTGTTTTCTACTCGGGGTGCAAATCTACACCGTAGCATGCAATTTGTGGGGCTTCAGCGTGCCTGCCCTCATCGCCTTGTTCTCTAGAAAGTGAGTATCATAATTATTTATTAACTGATCCTGCTTTTAATAGCAAAGAAGAACAGAGGATGCCAGAAATCCTGCCCAGTTCTCATGACCAGAATCCTTAGAGAGAAAAGATTTCAAACAGACAGGTCGAGGACTCTCATGGCCATTTCTCTCTTAATAGGTTAAAAGCAATGTTTCCCCCCCCCCCTTCTTGTATATAGTGAGCTAGGCCCTTTGGGTGATTAAACATTAGTGTCTTTGGCATTCTTTCTGACCCCAGAGGGAAGGAACAGTGATATCTGGCTTACTAAGACAGTCTCCAAAGAGTTTGTTGAAGAAATAATACTCCACTGGATAATGTGATCTATGCTTGGCCAAGTTCAAAACAGTTTGGGCATCCCTCATCTGAAATCCAAATTGCTCCCCAATCCCAAACATTCGAACCCCACAACTGGAAAGTTCCACACCCTGAAGCCTGGTTTCATGCACAGAAGTATTAAAATTATCTTCACACATGTGTACAACGTGTGTGTAAAACGTCAATGAATTTTATGTTTAGACTTAGGTCGCATCTCCAGTATATCTCATTATGTCTGTGCAAATGTTCCAAAAAACCAAAATTGAGCTGGGCGTGGGGGCGCGCGCTTGTCATCCCAGCATTCGGGAGGCTGGGACCGGAGGATCGCGGTTCGCGGACAGCCTCAGCAACTTAGTGAGGCCCTCTGTAATTTAGTGAGACCCTGTTTCAAAATAAATAATAAAACATAAGGCTGGGGGTGCAGCTCAGAGGTCGAATGCCCCTGGGTTCCATCCCGAGACCCACCAAAAAAAAAAAAAAAATTGAAAGCCCCAAACTGTTTTGGTCCCAAGCATCTTGGACAGATCAGAAAAGGATGCGGGCGGAGCTGACAGCGGAGAACACGGGTACCGCCAGGGCCCTTCGTGTTGCCGTCGTTCAGTGGTTTTGTTGAGCCAGGCACTGCCAGCTACCAGAAGATGAGTTACCGGGAACTCACACCTGCCGCCGATAACAGTCGTTTCCTCCTGGCCTGAGTGGATTTTTGTCATGTGAAGTCCATGGCCCTCACACCCGTGACTGTAAACCAAGGTATGGATGCAGGGAATATTCTGTGGGTGCCCAGAGAAGGGGAGGACCTTTTCTGACTTGGGAGATGAAACGCGGCACTCCCAGGAGCCTTTTGAGTGGAGGTCATGGTTGAACAGGGCTTTGAAACACAGGAAGGCATGTGAGGGAAGAGAGGGGAAGGACAGGAGCTGGAGGACATAATTCCAAGAAATAACACTCCAGTTGATATGAGATCTCTGCGTGGCCCAGTTCAAAACAGGTTGGGCGCCAGTTGGACTGGGGTCGCACAGAATTACCAGGATCAAGAAGAGAGGAAGAAAGCCGGGCGTGGTGGTGCACACCTGTAATCGCTACTTGGGAGGCTGAGCCAGGAGGATCACAGGTTGAAGGCCAGCCTCAGCAACTTAGCAAGGGTCGCTGCAACTTAGTGAGACCCTGTTTCCAAAACAAACAACCACCAACAAACGAACACAAGAACACACACACCTATACATAGGACTGGGTTTAGAGCTTGGAGGTAGAGTGCCCCGGAGTGCAATGCCCAGTATCCTCCCCAAAAATACACAAAGGAGAGTAGGGGAGTTCTAATTAAAATAAGCCCTGAGGCCAGGTCCTTAGCATTTTTTTTTTTTTTTTTGGCCGTACTGGGGATGAAACCCAGGGGCCTTCTACCTCTGAGTTACACCCCCAGCCCTATTTATTTTATTTTATTTTGTTTTGTTTTATTTTATTTTATTTTATTTTATATTTTTGCAGCACTGGAGATGGGACTCAGGGGCATTCTACCTCCAAGCTATACTCCCAGCCCTATTTTTATGCTTTATTTTATATAAGAGTCTCATTAAGTTGTGGAGGGCCTCACTAAGTAGCTGAGGTTGGCTGAGAACCTGGATCCTCCTGTCTCAGCCTCCCAAGTACTAGGATTACAGGTGTGCACCACCATGCCTGGCTCTATTTTTTTTTTTAATTGTTTATTTTGAAACAAGGTCCCACTGAGTTGTGGAGGGCCTACGTAGCTGAGGATGTCCACAAACCACGATCCTGCTGTCTCAACCTTCCGAATACTGGGGTTACAAGCGTGCACCATCACGCCCGGCTACCTCAGCATCTGTTCCATAGGTAAGTCAACTTTGGCGCTGGTATATAGAAGTCTGGATACACCAACAGGTAGCGTGGGAGTGTCCTCAGGGCAATCTCTGAGCTGCTGTGTTCAGTTATGTGAATTTTACCTCTAGGGTGACGTCAGGAAGGATCTAGGCGACGGGTAGATTTTGGGGAGTCAGTGAAAAGAAGGCGCATCCTTTTTCATCGTTTACTGTGAACGGGGTCCCTAGGATCAGTCCAGAGCTGCTCCCACAGGGGGCGTTCCAGGCTTGCGCCCCCGAGCGCTGGCGCTGCAGGGGTCTGGGCTTGCTCGCTGAGTGGTCCTGTCTCTCTAGACACTCGAGCGAAACACAGTCAACAACAGGAAGCTGTGACCCAGTGTGCACCGTACTGGTGTCTCCTACACTTCGTGATGATAACAACGGGTTGTGATTCGTGTTACTACAGAAAGCAAAAAAAAAGGAGCTGGCACTGTATTACCTTCTTTTTTCTTTTTTTTTCCTTTTTGCATTATCTTAGTGAGGTGAAGTCAGGGATATGATCCTGACCATCTCGCAGTCAGGAGAGCGAGGCTCAGAGGGGAAAAGTAACAAGATTAGCAAAGGAGAGCTGGACCTTGGGCCCAGATAAATCAGATTCCCAAATGCACGCTCTTTGCTACCATGGGATAATGCCCGTTTTTTTTTTTTGGGGGGGGTGATATTGGGAATTAAGCCTAGAAGCATTCTATCTCTGAGCCCCCCCCCCCAGCCCTATTTTATTTTTTAGTTTGAAACAGGGTCCCGCTAAAATTTCAGAGGGCCTTGCTAAATTGCTGAGGCTGGCCGCAAAGCTGCGACCTTCCTGCCTCGGCCTCCCGAGTACTGGGATTACGGGCACGGCCACCAGAGCTGGCTAGGCACTAGCGATTGTGGTGCTGAGGATTGAGCCCAGGGACACTCTACATGCTAGCGACAACCCCAGCCTTTTTATTTTTTGAAACAGTCTTGCTAAATTGCCGAGGCTGGTCTCGTATCTTCCATCCCCCTGTCCTAACCTCCCAAGTGCCGGGGTCAGAGATGCGCGCCTCCGCAGCTGACTCTAATGCTTGCTTTATTTTGTCTTTTTCACGTGGACACGTTTTAAACTTTTATTTAAAGTTCTCTCTGCATCGCTATCATGCCCCTGGCAAGAGCGCACTGGAGAGGAGGGTCCCCTAGGAGGGCTCCCGTCACCCCGTGTCCCGGTCCCTCTCAGCGCTCTGCTTCCTCCGCCACAAGGCTCTCTCTTGGCCTTTCTTGTTTTTGCACCCACTGTGCACTCGACTCCTGAACAGTAAGCACTCGGCCGCTGAGCCGGCCTGAGCTGAGCGGCATTCAAGTTCTTTCTATAAATTTTCTAAGAGCCGGTGTGGTCTTCAAACCAACAGGGAGCTCCCACCAGAAAGGGCCGGATTCCTGATTCAGAAAGCTTCCTGTCTTCTTGTAGCTTGGGACTATCATGTATCCTGGACTTTTTGTGTGTGTATGTTTTCATCTTGAATATTCACGGGCATTCATAAATACTGTGTGAAGAAAGAAAGCGCACATTCTCTTTGTTGGGCTTGGCGGGGATTTTGGATTGGGGTTAGGCAGACCGATCTGAACAAACGGGCCGGAGAAGCGGAGGTGGCCCGTGAGCACATCTGCAGCAGCTGTGCTTCCAAATCGCCCGCTCTCAGCGTGGCCGAGGCCCCGCAAGCCACTCCAGTTCTTGGGGCCAGGCAGATGCCCACGCATCCCGAGTCCATCCTCTCCGGGTAAAGGGTTGCTTTCTTCTCTCTTCCTTTCCCTCCCTCCCTCCCTTCCTTTCTTTTTTCTTTCTTTCGTGGTACTGGGATAGAACCCAGGGGCTTTCTACCTCTGAGCTACACCCCCAGCTCTATTTTTTATTCTTTATTTTGAAGCAGGTCTGACTAAGTCGCAGAGGGCCTCACTGAGTTGCCGAGGCTGGCGATCCTCCGGTCTCAGCCTCCCAAATACTGGATTGACAAGCGTGCGCCACCACGCCTGGCTAAGAGAAATATTTTAAAATAGGTGTTTAGGAATCTCTGAGAAATCACACGCCTCTCTGATCGCCTCCACTCTGGACTAATTACCTTCTCTTTCCACTTGGATTTGTTTAGCGTGTCCCCTTATCTTGTCCTGTGAATGGGAACAATGCTTCCTACTTTATAGTTAATATTAAATGAGCAGCTACATGTCAAGTGTGCAAAACAGCCCCGTCACAATCTGTGGGTGTCTGTGATTGCTCCCACGTGCCGGAGGCTGTGTCGAGAGCCGGTCTTACTTCATCTTGGTGAGATGAACACAAGCAGTCACCGAGAGCCGTGTGATTTGGGCCAAATCCACGCTCTTTTTTATTTTTAATTGTTTTAATTTTTATATTTAATTTTTAAATTTTTTTTTTTTTGCGGTACTGGGGATGGAACCCAGGGGCATTCTACCTCCGAGCTACACCCCCTGCCCTATTTTTTATTCTTTTATTTTGAAACAGGGTCTCACTGAGTTGCAGAGGGCCTCACTAAGTAGCTGAGGCTGTCCGTGAATTTAGATCCTTCTGTCTCAGCCTCCCGAATGCTGGGATTACAGGTGTGCACCACCGCACCTGGCTTTCATAATATTTTAATCTAATTTTTTTTAGTTTGATTGACATTTTTTTGTGGTATTGGGGATTGAGCCCAGGGGCATTCTATCTTCATGCTCCAGCTCCAGCCCTATTTTTATTCTATATTTTGAAACAGGGTCTCACTGAGTTGCAAAGGGCCTCACTAAGTAGCTGAGGCTGGCTGTGAACCGCGATCCTCCTGTCTCAGCCTCCCAAATGCCGGTATTACAAGTGTGCGCCAACCACGCCCGGCCTACTTTTAAAACAGAGTCTCACTAAGTTGATGAGAGTCTCACTACTTGCTGAGGCTGTCCTCGAACCTGTGACCCTCCTGTCTCAGCCTCCCAAGTACTGGGATTACAGGCCTGCGCCACCACACCTGGCTTTAGTTTGAGTCACTCTTGACAAAGCTTATCCCAAGCGACGATATTCACTTATCTTTTGAGACTAAGAAAGACTTTTTTTTTTTTTTTTTTTCAGAAACAAAACACCATCTTTGGGGAAAAAAAAATCTCAATTACACACAGCGGCAATTGTTGCTACATTTACCTGGAATAAGTCTAACATTTCAGAGTCAATAAACCAAAAGACGTTGAGACACACCGTCTCCTTGAAGCATCACGACCCCAGAACCGACGCATGTAGGAACACTGGCCGGCAAAATGTCCCTTACATTTCCTGGTCCAGCAGAGGTCGGTGACATGGCACGACCCTCATCTACGGCGCTGTCACTCACGGGCATGACGTGTTCGTAATGGAGCTGGGGTGAAGGAGGACGGGTTCTCCTCTGCCCTTTCCGTTCAGAAAATCGGAGCGTAATAAGCAGCGGGTTCACTGACCATCCTCCGCCTTCAACTGTTACTGGGAATCAATTATTTGCAACTGATTATAATTGATCTCGAGTCCTAGTTGGAGTCTGTTGCTTCAGCGATGTCTGCTTGGATCTGAAGTGTCCCATGACGGCTCAGGTGTGGAGAGCTTGGTCCCAAAGCAGCAGAGTCCACAGGTGGGCTTTTGAGAAGTGATAGGATCTGGGGTCCCTGATCTCATTAATGGGTCAACCTGTTGATGGAGTCATAGCTGAACAGACTCCTGGGAGGTGGCGAGTTGTAGGAGGCGGGACCTCGTTGAAGGGTAGGTCCTTGGGGGCAGACCCTTGGGTTTTCATCTTGTCCCTGGTCTGTCCTCTTCACCCCTGCTCCCTTCTTTTTTTGGGGGGGGGTTGTGTGGTGCTGGGAATTGAACCCAGGAGCATTCTACCTCTGAGCTACACCCCCAGCCTGATTTTATTTTTATTTTTATTTTTATTTTTTTGAGGGTCTGGGGATGGAACCCAAAGGCATTTGACCTCTGAGCTATGTCCCCTGCCCTATTTTTTATTCTTTGTTTTGAAACAGGGTCTCACTGAGTTGCAGAGGGCCTCACTAAGTAGCTGAGGCTGTCCGCGAACCGCGATCCTCCTGTCTCAGCCTCCCGAATGTTGGGATTACAAGGGTGCGCCACCACGCCTGGCAATTTTTGTATTTTGAAACAGGATCTCACTAAGTTGCTGAGGCTGGCCTCGAACCTGTGATCCTTTTGTCTCAGGTACACCCAGCTTCTCATTGCTTTTCTTTCTTTCTTTCTTTCTTTCTTTCTTATTTATTTATTTATTTATTTATTTATTTATTTATTTATTTATTTATTTTTGCAGTACTGGGGATGGAACCCAAGGGCATTTGACCTCCGAGCTACGTCCCCTGCCCTATTTTTTATTCTTTATTTTGAAACCGGGTCTCACTGAGTTGCAGAGGGCCTCACTAAGTAGCTGAGGCTGTCTGCAAACTGCGATCCTCCAGGTCTCAGCCTCCCGAGTGCTGGGATTACAAGCCTGCACCACCACACCCGGCTAATTTTTATTTTGAAGCAGGGTCTCACTAGGTTGACGAGAGGCTCACCACCTGCTGAGGCTGTCTTCGATCCTGTGAGCCTCCTGTCTCAGCCTCCCGAGTACTGGGATGACAAGCACGCACCAGCCCCAACTCATCTGAGGTAGCAGCTCTGAGCTCCCTCATCTTTCCACCATGGTGTTCAGCCTCAACATAGTCCTTGAAACAATACAGCCTGATGACCAGGGACTGAAACCCCTGGAGCCGGAGTCAAAATCCATCTTTGCTCCTTCAAGTTGTTTCCTCGGGTGTTTTGTTACAGTGACACAAAGCTGGCTGGCACAAAGAGCACTCCTCAACCAGGAATCCCCTCCCCTGGAGCCACCTATACGCTAAGAAGCCAAGGGAACCCGGCTGGAGCCGGGGCCGGACAAGCGACAGGCACTGAGCGTGCAGGCGCGTTAAGTACATGCAGTTCTCCCTTCACGCGCCTCGTCTTCCCAGGAGCCGAGGAGAAAACCTTCTACAAACCCCATTTCCTCAACTTCTAATTTGCTGACCTCCCACATGATGCGGGTCCAGCCCAGCAGACACTCCTTTGCAGCGAGCGCTTTCCCATTCCTGGGATTGGTGCTGGGGGGTGTTCTAGACTGAGCAGAGATGTCCGGGTGCAGCTTATACCAGACCTTTCTAAACAAAGTTCATACCCTTGGGTGATGGAATACAGTAAAGGATTTCTAGAAGGCCGCGTCATCTCAGCCCCGTGTACTGTTTTCGGGGCACCGCGACCCACAATCGTTCCCTCTGCGTTTAAGTCCTCAGCATCCGCGATCTTAATTGTACCACTGTCGGGTCAGATCGCTGGTCCCTACATCCTTCTTCTATGGGATTCTCGGGGGTCACATGCGGTTGGGGTTCACTGGAGGCCGCGAAGAGTCAGCAGTACGTTGGGGGTAGGTTGTTTGATGACCACATTTTCCTAGGGGGTGACCCTCTGCTACACTCAATAAAACTGCTCAGTGCAAACACTGAGGGAAACGACCTTGTTCTAGCTTGGCTTTTCCTATTCTATTTTTTTTTTTGGGGGGGGGTTCTGGGGATTGAACCCAGGGACATTCTACCTCTGAGCTCTACCTCCAGCCCTATTTATTTATGTACTTAGTTTATTTGTTGATTTTTCTTCATATTGAAGATTGAATCTGGGGACAGTCTACCTCTGACCTACACTCTCAGCCCTATATTATTATTATTTTTTCTTTTGACACAGGGTCTCTCTAGCTTGCGGAGGGCTTCACGAAGTGGCCGAGGCTGCCCTCCAGCCTGCCATCCTCCCGTCTCAGCCTCCCAAGTACTGGGATTACCGGTGTGCGCCCCCTCAGCCCAGCTCCCTCTCCTCGATTTTGGCTTCAGAAATCTCTATCATTGGGGCTCCTTTCGCTTTTCGTCCGTCGGCTGTTGGGTTGTTGATCTCTCTCACGTAGAAGAGAGGAGAGCTGGGGAGATGTTTCCCGGTGCACCTGCTTGCACTGGTTAGAGAGAGATTCCTGGCCTTCCTGTGTGGACTCTGGAGTCTAGGCAGAAGGGGGCTGGGGGGGTGGAGACCTGGACTGCACCCCAGAAGCGTAGGGGAAACTGTAGTCACACCTCGCGTCTCCCCACAAAGGTCTGATTCTCTTCGTGAGTCTGATCCGCCAATCCGTAATCAAGGGTTAATTTCACAACTCACTGCTTCATCTGGCATAATATCCATTCAGACTAATTAAATCTGTCTAATAACGCGCGTGCCTTCCTCTTTGTTCTCTCCTCTTTTTTGTGTCCCACCCTTCAAATCTCATCTCCAGACCCGCACGCCACCACACTCTACTTGACAAGCAGAATCCATCCCTAAAATTAAAACATTCCTGACCTATCTGCAATGACAAGCCAGGCGAGCTTCGCGGCGCTCCGGCCCATGAAGGGAGATGACACATTTGTTTTTAATTTCAAAAGAGTAGAAACTGAAGATCTGACCTCGTCAATCAAGCCCGGTGACAAGTTTAATCATTGGTGCCCCACAAAAATCACGGCTAAATAGGAATGCAGCGGGGCTCTTATAAATGCTAATCAAGGAAAAGCAATCGACTGACAATTTCACTGATCTCTTTTCTGGGCAAGTCACTCAGTGCTGGGTCTCTGGACCACAAAGAGAAGAGACAAAGACAAAGGGCTGGATGGGGTCCCTCCCTACCCCGCCATCCCCAGCCTCCCTTTAATTTTTTTTTTCCTTCCAGGATATTTCGTTTTAAAGAGAGAGAATTCGCTCTTTTGATCCGCCGGTGAACTTTAAAGCAAAGAACTTATGCGGTTATATGTCAAATGCACTTTATTATCAGGAACGAGGCCCGGCGGAAGACGCGCCGAAACTTCCGCTAAAATAAAAATCACCATTTGTCTTGGTCATTAAGCTGATCTCAAATTCTCTTCTATCTTAAAAAGTAGCTGACCTTCTCCAGGAGAGGGGGGAGGGAAAAAAGTTTTATAAGTAGATGAAAAATCTGAAAATTGTGCCATGCTAACTTAAAAAAAAAATAAAGGAGCGGTATCCCTTTTAAAAAGTGAAGCCGGCGTTGATAAAGAATTTATAACCACCAAGAAGTTCTCAGCCGAGGGTCTCTACCCTCGCCTTCCGCATCTGACTGAGCTGAGACGGGATTGTAACCCTCGGCTCACCTTTGTGCTCAATTTCACATGGAACCTGAGGGCTTTGTGTAAACAAAGCTTAGAAATTTAAGGGGTTTCTTTCCTGTTCTTTATATTATTATTATTATTATTATTATTATTACTATTATTATTATTGTTATTATTTTGTGGTACTGGGGATTGAACTCAGGGGCATTCTACCTCTGAGCTACACTTCCATTCCTGTTTGACTTTTATTTGGAAACAGGGTCTCACTAGGTTGATGAGAGTCTCACTACTTGCTGAGATTGTCCTCGAACCTGTGATCCTCCTGTCCCAGCCTCCCAAGGACTTGGATTACAGGTGTGCACCACCACGCCCAGCTGGATTTTTAAACAGTGGGGAAAAAATAAAAGCCAAAAGATTTCGTGGCATGCAAAAGACACGAAATCCAAATTCCGTTGTCTCATTGTCAGTAAACGCGGTTTGAAGGCCCGTAGCCGGGCCTGCTCATTCGCCTGCCGGCTGTGCCTCTCGCGAAACTACGGCAGAGGAAGAGTTTCACCAGAGGCTGAACGACCCGCACACGCTAAAACACCGTCTACACCTCAATGGGGAAAGTTTGCGGATTGCTGTTTTCTGCCTTCGCACGTTTGCCACGACTGGGCGGTGCCTCAGTTTCCCCAGACATGGAGATTCATCACCAGTGAACAGGGGTGAAGATGCCGCAGGGATCTGGGCGTGGGGGCGCACGCTCGTCATCCCAGCACATGGGAGGCTGAGACAGGAGGACCGAGGTTCGCGGCCAGCCTCAGCTAGTGAGGCCCTCTGCAACTTAGTGAGACCCTGTTTCAAAATAAAGAATAAAAACTTGGGTTGGGGGTGTAGCTCGGAGGTAGAATGCCCCTGCGTTCAATCCCCAGCACCATAAAAAAAAAAAAAAAAAGATACCTCAGGGTTTTCACATGTAAATTTATAGGCTACTGTACAAAGATGGGCTTCCTTCTGGTGAAATGAACTCCCACCACCCGCTCCCGGACCTCCAACTTCTGATGTACTCAGTATGGTGTCTAATTTCAATGCATCGATGAAAGTTAAAAAAAATTCCCCATCTAACCCTGTCCCCAGAGAGCGTCTCGTGCCCTGTGGCCATGAACCCATCGAAATGTCCCCCCCAAGTTCCCGAGGAGCCTGGGGGGGGTGCCATCGTTCCAGATTAAGATCATATTAATTTTGGAATCCCGATGGAGCCGCCAAAGCAGAATGGCCACACCGGCCAGGGGGATGGACGTGGAACTGTATTTCCCCTCTGGTGCGTAGTCCCTGAGCCGGTGTGGTTGGAACTAAGAACTGGTACGTGGGTCGATTTGTCACTCCAAAAATACTGTGGTGCAAGTTGCCAAGAGACAATATTTACTTCTGCAAGATGTGCTAAGGCACAAAAAGAAAATTATATATGTGTATTTGTATTATATATGTACATACATATACTTATATGTAATTATATATACATGTATACACATAAATGTACACACATGTACACACATAAATATGTGTGTGTATCTAAACAAATACCTCTGCTTTTTTTTTTTTTTTTTTTTTGGTGGTGGTACTGGGGTTCCTGGAAGCCCTTCTACCTCGGGCTACACTCCCAGACCTATTTTTACATTTTTATTTGGAAACAGGGTCTCCTAAGCCAGCGCACGCGGCTGGCTTCGAACCTTCGCGATCCTCCTGTCTCTGCCTCCCAGGCGCGGGGATGACAAGCGTGGCCACCACGCCCGCTTACCTCTGCTTTTTAAAAAACCCATGTAGCTAGCTAGCCGTGGTGGCGCAGGTTTGTAATCCCAGTACTTGGGAGGCTAAGACAGGAGGATCCTGGGTTCGTGGACAGTCTCAGCTACTTAGTGAGGCCTTCTGCAACTTACTGAAACCTTATATCAAAATAAAGAATAAAAATCAGGGCTGGGGTGTAGCTCAGAGGTAGAATGTCTCTCTGTTCAATCCCCAGGACTGCAAACAACAACAACAACAACAAAAACAAAAACAAAAACAAAAAAAAAACAAAAAACAACCCACCCCCAAACTCATGTAACTATTGACCATGTAGAATATTCCAGAATGTTCTCTCTTTTTAAACCCATATAACTTTTGACCACCTGGAATGTTCTGGAATATTCTCTTAACATTTTACCAGGCACTCTTGTCATTCCCATGTCATAGCTACTGATTGGCCTTGTTAGGACAATGGTTCTCAGATCAGAATGACTTGCCCCCGAGTAAGGAAGAGAAGGAGCTGGAAACGTGTGGCAGCGTCTGGCCGGAGACAATTTTGATCGCCATGATTTGGGGGGAGGTGCTACTGACATCCAATAGGTAGAAACCAAGGATGCTGCCGGAAACCCCGCATCCATCCCACAGGTGTCCCACAGGTGTCCCGCAGGATGGTCGCCAAAACCGAGAATGCGCTGGCCCCAAATATCAAGGCAGCTGAGGCTAAGAAAGTCAGAGAAGCGAAATAGCGCAAGTTTATTGACTGAGGTGCAGAGAAACCTGGTTTAAATCAGACTTCTGCTATTTGGGCTGGAATTTGCAATGGGGGGGAGAGGTCCTGTAGGTTGTAGGGTGTTTAGGGGCCTCCCGGGACTCCCCCCACTAGACCCTAGTGGCAGCATCACCCCCTAGCGCTCCGCGGCGTCCCTGGGAGCTGCGCCTGGCCTTTGGTGGGCGCTGTGGCTTGTGCCATGAGCTGGCTACTCGCCATTGTGGTCATTAGGAACCGGTTGTAGATGACCTGGGAGCACCAGTGGCCTGCCTGGCCTAAGGAGGGGTGAGCCGGTGCACTCCCGGCATGCCTGTGGGCTAAGTGGGTGGACAGAGCGGACACACGCCAAGTTCTCAGAAGCTTCTAGAACAAATCAGTCTGGGGAGACTTTCCTAAACAGAGCAGTGGGCAGAGTCCGGAGGCAGCTCTGGAAGAGGGAAAAGGGTGAAGGGGTGACGGGGCCCTCCCCTGGGTAAGGGCGGGCGGGAGGGCTGTCTCTTGTCACAGATAAGGAAGTTATCTTCTCTGGAAGGGCGCCTCATCCTTTCGAGGCATCCAGGCTCCAGGGTGCTGGGGCCGAAATTCCAGCACGCCAAGGTCCAAGTGCAGGCCTGAAATCCCAGTACTTTGGAGGCTGAGACAGGAGGGTCACAGGTTCGAGGACAGCCTCAGCGAGTAGTGAGACTCTCATCAATCTAGCGAGACCCTGTTTCAAACTAAACATAAAACAGGGCTGGGGGTGTATCTTGGGAAAGAATGCCCTTGGGCTCAATCCCCAGTGCCACAAACCAACTAACCAACCAACCAACAGAAAAACCCACACTTCTCACAAGGACTCAACACAGGCACTGCGGTGCTCAGCCGGGCGCGGTGGGCGCGCTCGTCATCCCCGCGCTTGGGAGGCGGAGACAGGAGGATTGCGCAGGTTCCAAGCCAGCCGCGCTGGCTTAAGAGACCCTGTTTCCAAATAAAAATATATAAAACAATAGGTCTGGGAGTGTAGCCCAGAGGTAGAAGGGTTTTCAGGAACCCCAGTACCACACACACACACACACACACACACACACACACGCACACACACACAATGGGACTAAGAAAGCTGGGCGTGGCGGCATGGGCTTGTCTTCCCAGTACTTGGGGAGGCTGAGACAGAAGGCTTGCAGGTTCGAGGACAGCCTCAGTAAGTAGTGAGACTCTCATCAGCCTAGTGAGACCCTGTTTCAAAAAAAAAAAATAGGGCTGAGGGTATAGCTTGAAGGTAGAATGCCCCTGGGTTTAATCCCCAGTGACCCCTAAAAAAATGGGACTAAGAGTAAGGCAAAGATTGAATAAGTAATGTTCTTAATAGCAACTGGCTCAAAAAAAAAAGAACTCAAACTACTATGTTTTTGTTTTTCTTTGGTAACAAAGGATTGAATCCAGAGACATTCTACTTCTGAGCTACATTCCCAGCCCTATTTTACTTTATTTATTATTATTTTTTTGTGCGGTGCTGGTGATCAAGTCCAGGGCCATTCTACTTCTGAGCTACATCCTCAGCCCTATTTTATTTGGAAACAGGCTCTAAGTTGCTGACAGCCTCATTATGTTGCTGAGGCTGGCTTCAAACCTGTGATCCTCCTGTCTCAGCCTCCCAAGTACTGGGATTATAGGTGTGTGTCACCATGCCCAACTTATTTTTATTTTATTTTTGTGGTACTGGTGATGGAACTCAGGGCATTCTACCTTCGAGCTACAACCCCACCCCTATTTTTTTATACTTTTTTTTTTGTGGGTTTGGGGATGGAACCCAGGGGCATTTGACCTCCAAGCTACACCCCCTGCCGTATTTTTTATTCTTTATTTTGAAACTGTGTCTCACTGAGTTGCAGAGGGCCTCGCTGAGTAGCTGAGGCTGTCCGCGAACCGCGGTCCTCCGGTCTCAGCCTCTTGAATGCTGGGATGACAAGCGCGCGCCACCACGCCCGGCTTCTACTGTATTTTGAAATAAGGTCTCACTAAGTTGCAGAGGGCCTAAGTAGCTGAGGCTGGCCATGAACCTACAATCCTCCTATCTCAGCCTCCGAAGTACTGGGATTATATGCATGCACCACCACACCCTGCTTTATTTTTATTTTTATTTATTTATTTACTTACTTATTTGTGGTACTGGGGATTGAACCCAAGGACACTCTACCTCTGAGCTCCACCCCCCGTAACTACTACGCTCGTGACCGTGCGTCACCGGGCTCAGAAGTCCTCTGAGGATTAGCCGAAGGAGCCCTGATTATTTTGACCTGAACATGCGTGTATTCTGGGGTGATTACAATACGTATGTCTTACAAGTGAGTACGCAAGGTTTCTCCCCTTCCTGCCAGCACGGCTTCTCATCCTTGGGACTCCAGATTGGATGGATAAAGCCCAGCTTTTGAAAATTAATCTCGAGCAGGTGGCGCGCGTGAAGCCTGGCTGGCAGGTGCGTACGTACGTGGCGGTGGAGTCAATTTATTCTAATTCCGAGGCTCTCGGGCTGAGGTGTTTTCTGTGGGTGTGTTTGGAACTGGATCTGCAGGGGGTGGTTCTGAGTTTGCAGCTCTATCCCTTTGTAGAAACTGCTGAGAGTTTTTCCTTCTGTTTTATACATAAGCAACCCCCCCCAAAAAAAAAAAAAAAACCCACATCCGTGTCCTTCCTGTACCAAGGAGCACCAGAGTTGAAATATCACAAGGGACCAGGACCTGGAATGGGTCTGTCTCTTAACCATTTATTTTCCAAGAACAGTCGCCAGCACCTACTTTCCCAAATCTTCCTTCCGTATATTCCTTGGCTCTATGGGTGCAACTTCTGTTTTGTTTTGCGGCTCTGGGGGTTGAACCCAGGGGCGTTCTACCTCCAAGCCGCACTCCCAGCCTTATTTTCCTTTTATTCTAAAACAGGGTCTCCTTAGGTTAATGAGAGTCTCACTATTTGTTGAGGCTGTCCTTGAACCTGCGATCCTCCTGTCTCAGCCTCCCAAATCCTGGGATTACAGGCATGCCCCAAACACCTGTCTGGAAGGCGGTATTTGTAAATTGTCTTGAACCTTGTGAGCCAGAGTGAGCACCCTGTGGCGCTGGTGTCCTGAGGACAGCAATTGGTGAAGCTTTTCTCTAACGGGCGGACTTGCTTCTGGGTTGTTGATTACTCTAGCGATTCTCCTCTGCCTGGAGTGTTCTTTCCCGGCCTCTCTGCACAGCTCTCCCTGTGGCCTCTTCCATTAGCCCCGGGCGGCTTGTTCTCACCCCCTAGAACACTGAGTGTGTCCCTGTGCCTGGTGTCCCCCTTTCCCTTCATGGACACTTGAGTTCTTCTGAGCCCTAAACAGATTACACGTTTGATTTTCTGGACTCTCCGCCGTGCGCGGCAGGCGTGAGCTCCAAGGACGCAGGATAAGTGTCTTATCTTCTGGGCCCCCGCGGAGAGCAGTGGGTGGCCGCTTCATAAATGTTAGTTGAATAATGAATGAATACATTCATGGGTTCCTGCTCCTCGCGTGGGGAGGGAGCGAAGGTCACTGCATGACAGTGCCAGCCACCGGGCTCCGCAGGATGGATGAGGACGTCGCCGCGCAGCGTCACTGAGCCTGGGGCAGGTGCGTTCAGAAGCATCAACGGGGTCCCTTAGCAGAGTGAGGGGCCCCAGCGGGCCAGCAGCAGATGGCTCACGCTGCCCAGGCTGGCCAGGAGCGAGGTGCACTTGCGCCTGTGGGCACTCTGCTTCTCTTATGATTGTAACAAAAGCAGGGCAGTGCTTTATTTTTTAAATTATTGACTGTCTCCTGCAAAGGGGACCTTGATTAAGGCCCCAGGGTCTGTGGGCTGAGAAACCTGGGTTCGAATATTGGTACTACTACTACTACTACTACTATTCTTCTTCTTCTTCTTCTTCTTCTTCTTCTTCTTCTTCTTCTTCTTCTTCTTCTTCTTCTTCTTCTTCTTCTTCTCCTCCTCCTCCTCCTCCTCCTCCTCCTCCTCCTCCTCCTCCTCCTCCTCCTTCTTGTACTGGGGGTGGAACCCAGAGGCTTTCTACCTCTGGACTACACTCCCAGACCTATTTTAAATATATTTTTATTTGGAAACAGGGTCTCACTAAGTTGCTGAGAGCCTCACTAAGTAGCTGAGGCTGGCTTCAAACCTGAGCGATCCTCCTGTCTCAGCCTCCCAAGCGCGGGGATGACAAGCGTGCGCCACCACGCCCGGCTTGGCACTGTCCTTTAAAAGTGGGCAAACCTAGGCATGCTGGTAAATACCTCTGCACCGACGGGCGGGGTAAGACTTGGTCCACAGACCAGTGGTGTAGAGGCCTCTCGGTGTGGAGGTCACAGAGCTCGAAAGGGCAAAGACCGGCCCTGGTGGGGAACCTTAAGAGCAAATAGAGCTGACTGCTCTGGAGAGTATGCGCGCATTTCCTGGATGTCCCCGTTGTTCACAGCGCTCTGTGTTGTAGACAAAGCGCACGCTCGTTCCATACCCCGCAGTCCATCACGCCTCCTGCGCCACCTCCCTCCCGATGACCACGGAGACCTGCAGCTACTGTCTGCAGCAGGTCCACGCTGTCCCCTGGTCGACACCCTCCGGTCCCTCTGACTCTTGCTGCCATGGCCAATGTCAGCAGGAGGCTCCAGTGGCCTCCCTGCCTCCACCCACCCGTCCTCCACGTGGTCACCCGGGCCATCCTCCTCCATTGCTGATTTGATGACACTAGCCCCCTGCGGAAACCCCTCCCCAGCTGCATGGCCTTCTCGGTAGCTACTGGACTCACAATGGTGTATATATGCACTCATACATAATTTAGTTCTAATTTCAAATGTCAACCTAAAGAGAAAGTACAAATAACCGGATGCTAAATATTGTCCTAGGCTTCTTAAATCCAGATGTACTCTTGGGCTGGCTAACACTCTGGTGCCTGAGTGTGTGTGTACAGAAGTACACACAATACATACATATGTGCTTATATACATGTATAATGCGTACACGCAATCTAAACACCCATGTATAACGCTGTGTCCTATGACGTGTTTTCCCTTGGTTATTTATATTATATTATAGGTAGGTACATTATTGGTCACGCCGGTATGGGATAGGAAGAGGCATAATTCAGGAGGCCTGTGGGATGGGTGCGGGGTGTAGAGAACGCAGGAGGAAGCGGGGGTCCCGGCCATGGTGGAGGGCACGGTAGTATCGGCTGTTTCTCCAGGATCAGCTGTATCTACAGATCATTTTCTCATCATGTGTTTTATTTTTCTTCCCCTATTAGCCTGCCTGCCCCTCTCTCTCTCTCTCTCTCTCTCTCTCTCTCTCTCTCTCTCTCTCTTTCTTTTTTATTTTTTTAGTACTGGGGTTCCTGGAAACACTTCTACCTCCGGGCTACACTCCCAGACCTATTTTATATTTTTATTTGGAAACAGGGTCTCCTAAGCCAGCGAGTCTGGCTTCGAACCTGCGCAATCCTCCTGTCTCCGCCTCCCAAGCGCGGGGATGACAAGCGTGCCCTCCACGCCCGGCTCCCTACTAGCATTGGACTAAAAAGGTAGGCCCGAGACAATAGCCAGCCTGGCATTTTGCTGATTTTTAACGTGTGCGAGTTATCGGCAGAAGCCTTAGGGCTTTTGGTACTGGGAGAGGATAAGGATGAAGGCGGTGGAGCAGGTGAGTGGACAGGGAGAGGGAGAAAGGAGGAGATTTTTCTTTCTAGGTGTTGTCCTCTTAATTTGCATAAGTGACAGCAGTGACTCTCCGGAGTCTCTGCCACCTTTGCAAAGCTGGTAATTAGGAATCGGCCACCAGGTCTAACAATATCCCCTGTTTATACGACAGGCCCCGTCTGCCGCGCTTCACCGACATGATCCCACTCAGTCCCCAGAAGCCCTTTGGAAGCCATTATTACCCTTCTGAGAAGAGACGGGCATGGAGGAGTGACGTTTCTTGTCTCAGGTACTGCTGCCCGGAGGGGAGGGGACAGGATCGGGGCCTCCCTCAGGGCTGGCCACCCGGGAGCCGGGGTCACGGCATCAAGCTCCGCAGCCTCATCCGCTAGGGAGACCCATGTGGGCCGGCATGGTGGTGGACACCTGTCAACCCAGCTACTCGGGAGGCTGAGGCGGGAGGATCGCAAGTTTGAGGTCAGCCTGGGCAACTTAGTGGAGCCTGTCTCAAAATAAAAATATAGAAAGGGCAGGGAGTGTGGCTCAGTGGTAGGACTGGGTTCAATCTCCAGCACAAACAAAACAAACAAAAACTAAAAAGGGCTGGGGATGTGGTTTAGTGATAGAGCACCCTGGGTTTAATCCCCTGTACTCAAACCCAAACCTAAACCCAAACCCAAACCAAACCAAATTAAACCAAATCAAACCAACCAACCAACCAACAACCAACCAACCAACCAACCAACCAACCAACCAACCAACCAACCAAATAAAGAACAAACGGAGGCGGGACATGCTTTCAAGAGCCTTGGCTTTAAGTTCAATGCTATTGGCCACAAAGTTTAGTCCTAGCTTCTCTTTTCAAGTATTTTTTTTTCTGGGAAAAATGCCATCGTACGAGGGTCCTGGCAAAAGATGAAAACACCACAGATTCAAAAGTGTCCTTTGTTGGGTGTGGTGGTGCACGCTTGTCATCCCCGCGCTTGGGAGGCTGAGACAGGAGGATCGCGCAGGTTCGAAGCCAGCCTCAGCTACTGAGTGAGGCTCTCAGCAACTCAGTGAGACCCTGTTTCCAAATAAAGTATAAAATAGGGCTGGGAGTATAGCCCGGAGGTAGAAAGCCCCTGGGTTCCACCCTCAGTACTACCAAAAACAAAAGTGTCCTTTACTCTTAGTGCTTATTTTTAAAATCATTCCAGAAATAGCTCTACATAGGTAAACATAAGTGTATCTATGAATATATTATTATTATTATTATTATTATTATTATTATTATTATTACTTGGGATTGAAGCCAGGGGAGTTCTACCCCTGAGCTATACCCCTGGCTTTATTTTATTTTTTTATTTTGAAAAACAGGGTCTCATTGCCGGGCGTGGTGGCGCACGCTTGTCATCCCCGCACTTGGGAGGCGGAGACAGGAGGATCGCGCAGGTTCGAAGCCAGCTGTGCTGGCGTAAGAGACCCTGTTTCAAAAATATAAAATAGGTCTGGGAGTGTAGCCCAGAGGTTAGAAGGGCTTCCAGGAACCCCAGTACCACCAAAAAATAAAAAATAAAAAAAATAAAAATAAAAAATAAAAAACAGGGTCTCACTATGTTGCTGAGGCTGACTATGAATCTGCGATCCTCACATCTCAGCCTCCCAAGTACTGGGATTGCAGGCGTGCGACACCACACCCAGGTAGGTATTTTTACCCACAGGTGGCCACTCTAGACCGCTGGTATTTTCTCTAAGAGGCAGTTCCTGCGACCATTCCGTATCGGCACAGGGATTTGCTTCAGTCCCTTTAGAGACTGCACAGCATCTTTGGGCACCAAAAACCAAAAGAGATGCACACAGTTCTAGGGAAGAGAAATCCACGCATGGCATAGTGTCTGCTGCGTGCGGGACATTTTTCTGAGAGCCTTACCTGTCCCAACTCTTCATCTCCCACCACGTGCAATAGGAACTTTAATAGCCCCATTTCTGACAGGAGGAGACTGTAATTCAGGGGGAAATGAAGCCACTTGCCGGGATCACACAGCTTGCAAGAGGAGGGGCTGAGATGCAGCCCCATAGTTCTGTGTCTAAGCGTTGCTCTTAAACATCTGTATGCCCTCTACTTTCCATGCCCAAACACTTCCAAAGATAAATTCCCAGCCATGAAATTGCGGGTCGGAGAGAACAAATACTTAACCATTTGGCAGTGTTGCCAAGTTTTTCCCTAAAGAGGCTGAACCGGTTACACTGCCATCCACAGCGCGTGGTGCCATCTTTGAAGGAGTCAGTCCCTCGGTCCAGGGAGGGCAGGGGATGCACGGAGCGGATTCCTGTCTCCGCGATGCGAGTGTCTTTGGCTAGAACAGAACCTCCGGAGTTCATCTTGGGTGACTTAACATTCTTGATTTCATTATCCCCTGGCAGGAGGCGCCCACCCCATCTGCCTCTCTTCTGTGTCGCCCTGGTGGAGACGTCGCGTTTGCTCGCTGCCTGGCAACCTCGCCAGCGCAGAGACGCACGCGGCGCTCGGAACTGGCAGGACACCTGAGCCTCTTATGGCCACCGAGTCACACTAATGAGCTGCTGGCACGGCAGATGGGGAAGGGAGGGGACACACAGAACGGGACGGCTTTGGAGAAAGGAGCCGCTCCGCCAAGGCTCATTCTGGAGGATCAGGGCCCTTGGCCTGCAAGGGAGGGGTGGAGGCCTTTCCATCCTCCACCTGCCCCTGGGTGGCCAAACCTACCTGGGCGCTTAACAGTCAGTGCTCTATCTTCAAGAAAAAAATGGAATTAGGAGAAGATAGGAAGGAGAAATACCCTTTTATCTCAAATGTTGCTTAGTAGCCTCTATTAGTGGAAGAGCTGTGTTGGCTTGAAGATATTTTTCCTGACCTGAACAGTGTATTTTACATGTATTTTACATGGTGGCACATGCCTGGAATCCCAGTATTTGGGAGGCTGAGACGGGGGGTGTAGTTGGAGACCAGCTGTAGTAACTCAGCAAAACTTTCAGCAACTTAGACCCTGTTTTTAAAATAAAATATAAAAACGACTGGGGGTGTAGGTTGGAGGTAGAATGGCCCTGGTTCGATCCACTGTAAATAAAACAAAACAAAACAAACAAACAACAAAAAAAGAAGCTGGCATGACGGAACACGCTTATAATCCCAGTACTTGGGAGGCTGAGGCAGGAGGATCATGAGTTCAGGGCCAGACTCAGCTACTTAGTGAGGCCCTCCGCAACTTAGTGAGCCCTGTTTCAAAACAAAGAATAAGCCGGGTGTGGTGGGCACGCTGGTCATTCCAGCATCCGGGAGGCTAAGATCGGAAGATCGCGGTTCGCGGACAGCCTCAGCTACTTAGTGAGGCCCTCTGCAACTCAGTGAGACCCTGTTTCAAAATAAAGGATAAAAAATAGGGCAGTGGGGTGTAGCTCGGAGGTCAAATGCTCCTGGGTTCCATCCCCAGACCCTGGGGGGGGGGAGGAATAAGAATAAAAATAGGGCTGGGGGTGTGGCTTGAAGCTAGAATGCCCCTGGGTTCCATCCCTAGTAAAACACACACACACACACACACACACACACACACACACACACACACACACACTCACACGAAGCCATATTACAAATCAGATTTCACATAATGAATTTCTGGCCATCCCGCTTTGCTCCAAGCCTGGGGTCCCACCCGTTGCCTTTGGCACCCAGCGCTGGCCCTGCAGGACCTGAGCTGCCGCAGACAGCTGGGGGAAACAGAGGAGCAGAAGAAATGTAGCCCAAAGTGGGAGGGAGGGCTCAAGCTGATAGGACCACGGGCCTGTCTTTCTAAGGAGGAAGCAGAGAAGTCAAAGCCCCCAAAGCCTTGTCCAAGGAAGGGGGGGTTTACTCTCTCTGGAGACAGAAAAAAAAATTGCCGCCTCCCCTCCCCTTTGGCAACCTTTCCTTAGTGCCTCGGATGTGTGGGCCTTTCAAAAGAAACTCCTGCCTGGAGAGGCCCATTGTGACCCCTCCACGAGCTCGGTGCTCACGGGGCCAGCACTCTCACCAGCCCCAGTTTGAGCGCGAGGACACGGGTTCAGAGCGGTCACGCGAGTGTCCTGAGGGCCCACGGTGCCGCGGGGAATCGAGCCTGGGTCTGCCACATCCTAAAGCTCCTGGCTCTTAACCGCCGTGTGCTGAGGCTGCCCGTGAGGATGGAGTGTTGATGGAGAGCAGAGATGCTCGCAGCGGCCCCGAGCATCATTTGGGTTTAGTCTGGGATGATTTGAGATTGGAGACCCCGGGGACTCCACGTCTCATCAGGAAGGTGAAGGGAGCCCAGCCATGGTCTCCGGTGAAAATTCTTTAGAAGTTGAACAGGTCAAACCAAGCTTCCTTTTTTTTTTTTTTTTTTTTTTTGTGGTGCTGGGGTTGGAACCCAGGGACATTCCCCCACCGAGCTATACCCCAGCCCTATTTTTTTTTACTCTTTCTGTCTTTCTTTTTCTTTCTTTCTTCCTTTCCTTCTTTTTATTTATTTAGTGGTACTGGGTATGGAACCCAGGGGCTTTCTACTTCCGGGCTATACTCTCAGACCTATTTTATATTTTATTTGGAAACAGGGTCTCACTAAGTTGCTGAGAGCCTCACTAAGTGGCTGAGGCTGGCTTCAAACCTGCGCGATCCTCCTGAATCAGCCTACCAAGCGCGGGGATGACAAGCGTGCGCCACCACGCCCGGCTTTATTCTTTATTTTGAAACCGCGTCTCACTGAGTTGCAGAGGGCCTCGCTAAGTAGCCGAGGCTGGCCGCGAACCGCGATCCTCCCGTCTCAGCCTCCCGAATGCTGGGATTACAAACGTGCGCCACCACGGCCGACTGACATTTTTAAATTAAAGAGATCCTATCATCCAAAAAATATATAGCAAAGCTAAAACTAACGATCATAATGTCAAAGCAAGCAACGAGAGTGGAGTTCAGACTTCCTCTGCGGGTGTCACACACACTGAGCCGAGAAAGCGGTAATGCTTTGCAAGTTGATTTGATTCAAATAAAATGTCCCCTCCTCCTCCGGCAATTTTGCCACCGACTGAGATCTTGCTCAGAACCCTGGACGAGGGACCCGTCTCTGCGGATGAGCAGGCTGCCCTGGCGCGGTGCGTGCGGATGCCGTGGCTCATTTTGCCCTTTGTTGTCTGGAAGATGCCGATGTGATCTTTGCTCAGGGATGGACCCCGAGAAAGGAAGCTTGGTGAGACGGCGGAGGTGGCGGCTTGGAAGGAGAGTGACACCAGGAGGAATCCGCAGCCTGGTCCAGGCCAGGGGCTTGGCAGCCGGGCTCTGGAAGCACCTTGACTGTCTTGGGGTGAACACTGCAGATCGCAAATCACCGTGTGAATTCCCAAGGCCCTTTTTAAAGGCCGCGTCCCCCTCCCCCCCTGCAAGGCCAACGTGATAAATGGCGTTCACCGCTGAAGTTTCTGTTTTCTCAGTTGACAGCAGGCTTCGACTCCAAACTTTGGAAGCAAAGGCTCCATTTCCAGTCCATGGGAGAACTCCTAAGCAGCGTGTACTGACAGGGTGTCCCAGACTGATATTTCTTTTATCAAATAACATCCTGAAAACAAGGGTGACATCATCATCATCATCATCATTATTTGCATTTAAGCTGATTAGAAAGTTGGTTCTGTATTTGATTAAGTTCTGCAGAAACTGGGCTTGTGATGAATCATTAAACAAAGACACTGTTTTTTTTTTTTGTACAGCAATAAAGCCTCCAATGATTAATTAAGGGCACAATGCCAAAACAAGTGTCTTTGTTTAAAACGCAGTGGACAAGACAGCCTTGGGAAAGTTGATGTCTTAAGTAGACGCCACAACATGTTTTTAATTATGTTCCGGAAGACGAACAAGAATGGGAATCGCCAACTGTTTAGGAAGATAATATTTTTTTTTCCCAAAGAAAGATTAGAATTAAAAAAAAAAAACCAAACAGAGCATTATTGATTTAACACAAACGCCGTTCGTTGGGCCTTTGTAATTTCCTTATTAGCGCCATCATTTTCGAGTTCGCATCCCCTGCCTGCTCCGGCGCTTGGCACCCGTTCAACTCTCAGCAACATGATGCCGTAAACGCGCAGTGACGGCTCAGATTAAAATGTTTTATTTGTTGGAACTGCCGCGCAAGTCCTGAATTATCCCAATCATTGCGCGGCCTCGTGGGGAGAGAGGGAGTCGGTGGTCGTCTCTGCGGATGAACAGGCAGACCTGGGGTGCGCGGGGGGAGCTGCCAGTGGGTGGAGAAATGGCAGCCGAGAGGCCCCCCAACTTTAGCTCTGCCTTGCATGGTCTGGGGGGCCCCACTGCTCTGCTGAACAGAGAGGTGCGGGGAGCGGCTCCGCTCTGGGCTGCATGGACGCCAGGCTCCCCTTGCATCCAGGGTTGGATCTCAGTGTTGATAGGACCAGCTTTAAAAAAGGCCGGATCGTGATTGTCAAAGGCCAAAGACACGCTAGTGGTTTGCCCCTCCTCCGCCCTGCGAAGAGTCAGGAAATGGTCTCAGCTTATTTAGCAATCCGTAGACTTGCTGCAGAGTGCGGGCCATGGGCTGCGGGTTTCAAGAAGCATCAAGCCCGTCACTCTGAAGGACCCGCAGCACTTCTCCTTCTCCTTCTCCTTCTCCTTCTCCTTCTCCTTCTCCTTCTCCTTCTCCTTCTCCTTCTCCTTCTCCTTCTTCTTCCTTTCCTTCTCCTCCTCCTTCTTCTTCCTCCTTCTCCTCCTCCTCCTCCTCCTCCTCCTCCTCCTTCTTCTTCTTCCTCCTCTTCCTCCTTCTTCTTCTTCTCCTCCTCCTCCTCCTCCTCCTTCTTTTCCTTCTCCTCCTCCTCCTCCTCCTTCTTCCTCCTCCTCCTTCTCCCTCCTCCTCCTCCTCCTCCTCCTTCTCTTCCTCCTTCCTCCTCCTCCTCCTCCTCCTCCTCCTCCTCCTCTTTTGTGGCCCATCCAGCTTGATTTTTGAGAAAAGGTGAGCGATGGTATCTTCTCGTAGCATTCATGATATCGAGGCTGGCTTGGGAACTGCCCAGGGGTGCTCTGCCTTTCTGATGGCGCTTGGATTCTGCTTTCCACTTTGGTGGTTTGAGTCCCTGGCTCAGGTTCCAGGCTTGGACAGCGGGAAGGGGCCGCGTTTCCGTGGGAGACACACATTCTGAGAACCGGCAACCTGAGGGTGGAGGGAGGGTCCAAGCCCAGCTGGGTACCAATCCCACTTTCTCCTCAGCAGGATGCTGGGGTCTTCTGACGTCAAGATGGATTCAAGGACCCAGACAGTCAGCTGCTTGTCAACCACCCCTTAAGTTAGGGTGCCAAATTCCAGCCCGAAAGCCAAGCCTGTCCTGCCCCTTGCATCAGTAATGGATGCAGGCCGAGAATTTTCTTTACTTTTTTATTTTTATTATTGGGGATTGAACCCAGGAACATTCTACCTCCAAGCTACATCCGCAGCTCTATTTATTTATCTATTTTTGTTGTTCTGAAAGTCTTGCTAAATTGCTGAGGCTGGTCTGAGACTTGCGATCCTCCTGTCTCAGCTTCCCCAGATCTGGGATTACAGGTATGTGCCATGCTTGACTTCTTTGCACATTTTTATTTATTTTATTTTTATTTTTTGTGGTACTGGAGATTAAACCCAGAGACATTCTACCTTCAAGCTACACCCACAGCTCTATTTTATTTTTATTTGGAAACAGGATCTCACTCGGGGAGACTGCTACTTGCTGAGGCTGTCCTCAAACCTGCAATTCTCCTGTCTCAGCCTCCCAAGAGCAGGGATTACAGACCTTAGCCACCATGTCCCGCTGGTACATTTTTAAATGATTAAAAAGATCAAAAGAAGACTTACTGGAATTATAGGCGTGTGCTACCACGCCTGGCTATGGTCAAGTTTTTTTTTTTTTTTTTTTTTTTGCGGGGCTGGGGACGGAACCCAGGGGCATTCTACCTCTGAGTTACACCCCCTGCTATTTTTAATTTTGAAACCGGGTCTCACTAAGTTGCAGAGGGCCTCACTAAGTAGCTGAGGCTATCTCTGGGAACCACGATCCTCCAGTCTCAGCCTCCTGAATGCTGGGCTTACAAGCGTGCGCCACCGCGCCCGGCTGGTCGAGTGTTTGAAATAAAGATGTAGCCCTCTTCTAATTCTGCCATTCACTGCTGGTTTCCCCAAAATGTAATCAAAGCCAGTAGCTGCGTGCAGGTGTAACAATTACAGCCTCCAACCCTTGGTCGAATTAACATGTAGAGGGAGGCCTCGGACTTGGATAATTATAGGATATTTCCTTAATAAACCTTATCTGATCCTCTTCCGCTAATAATTGTATGTAATTATATTTATGTGCGAGAACATCGCATATTAATGGGGACGAGGGCCCTGTGGATTTGAAGAGCTCATGGAGCATTTGCCTGGGTTCAGCCCTCACTCCGTGTCGTGTGGAGAACAGGGGGAGAAAGGGATTTGTCAGAGAGAAACCAGAAAGCGGGAGAAACCCAACACTTTCATTAATTGATAATATTTTTATTAGGTT
>NC_137805.1:28267057-28334399 GCF_963383645.1 Muscardinus avellanarius
CATGGAAGAGATGCGAAGTCGGCGGGACTGAACAAGGGACCTGTTTTCCTCTGTGCTCTGAGACCAGGTCATGGTGTAAGAATTTGGTTCTTCCCACATCTTGGCATAACGGTGAAGCCAAGAGCATAAAGATTTTGATTATCAAAGGACTGCTTTTTCCTGCCAAGACTCTCCCAGGGTCAGTTTATTTTATTTAATTGTAAGTTCTTGGCTCCTGGCTTATGGTGAGTAACCAGAGGCGTAGAGACTGCGGAGGCCAAAGCCAGACCCGCCTGAGCGTGCTGCTACGGGAGGGAGCAGGGGCTGGGTGTGGTGACGCACGCCTGTCATCCTAGCACTGGGGGGGGGGGCAAGAGAAGAGGAGCGCAAGTTCGAGGCCAGCCTTGGAAACTTAGTGAGACTCTCGGCAACCTAGCAAGGCCCTGGTTTATAAAACAAAACAAGCCGGGCGTGGTGGCGCATGCTTGTGATCCCAGCATTTGGGAGGCTGAGCCAGGAGGATCGTAGGTTCGCGGACAGCCTCCGCTACTTAGTGAGGACCTTTGCAACTTAGCGACACCCTGTTTAAAAATAAGGCATAAAAAACAGGGCTGGGGGTGTAGCTTGGAGGTAGAATGCCCCTAAGTTCAGTCTCTAGTACCGCAAAAACAAAAAAAAGAAAAACAAAACAAAAAAACAAAGAGTTGGGGGTGTTGTAGCTTAGCAGTAGAGTGCCCCTGGGTTCAACTCCAGATATAGAGAGACTTTGACAGGAGGGGGTCCGATCTGGGATCTCAGAGTCTCAGAGCTTCAGCTAGAAATATGTAAGACCCATGTCTGAAGAGAGAGGCTAGTTTGGTCCAGAATTTGCTATTTCCGGCATGAAAAACCTACAACCCCCAGAGACGGGCGTGTCTCCACCGGAGCAGCTACGCCAACACCCCCTTTCCGCGGGGCTGGTGTCCGACGCAGGCTCAGGCTGGTATCCTGGACGGCAGAGCCGACCGAGAACGGAGGAGAACGAACCCACCTGCCCGCTTCTCACAGAGCTCTTCCTCAGCCCGTGGTGAACGCTGGTCCCGGCCTGATTCAACATATGTCAGAAGAGAACGGGTTTCTGAGCACTGAACCTGGCTGGGGACAGGACTCTCCACCACAGATGTCAGGATGAGAACAGATGCTTTGCAAGGCGACCCTGGGAGACAAGCAGGGGCCTGGTGGGACACCAAGCTGCAGACCCTGGTTTGACGTGGTTCTGCTCCTCACTTGCCTTAGGGCTTTCTTGAAGTTTCCCCTGATTCCTGCCCCCGGGGCCTTTGCACATGACAGCCCCCCCGTGTCTGGAATACTTCTCTCTCATTTCCCTCTTCCATTTGAGTCTTGATTCAGATGTCACCTCCTCAGGCAGCCCGGGTTGGTCACCCCATCTAAACTAGCCCCCCACCCATCTTTTACCCCCTGGTTTCCTTTTCCGCTAGCTTCATAGAAATGAGCTCTGCCGTGCCACTGTGGTGTTGGTTCACGGTGGTCTCTCTTCTGTAGCACGTAGGCTTTTTGAGGGCAGTCACCTGACCTGTCTTGTTCACTGCTCATCCCTAAACCGAGGCACGGAGTGCACAGAGAGAGACACGTGTGTATGGTCACAGCAGGCAGACACGTGTCCTGGGCCCTGGTCTTGGGCTGGCTACTCAGTGTGGGAGCCTTGGTAGCCTCATTGGTAAAATGGGAATATGAGTGTGTGTGTGTGTGTGTGTGTGTGTGTGTGTGTGTGTGTGTGCACGCGTGCGTGCTGGGGAATTCTATCTCTTAGCTACACTCCCAGCCCTTTTTATTTTCTTGTTTTGAAACAGGGTCTCGCTAGGTTGCTGAGAGTCCTGCTAAGTTGCTGAGGCTGCCCTCAGGCCTTCCTTGTACTGGGATTATAGTGGCGGGGGATAAAAATTTAAAGAATGAAATATCTAATTACATGACGCCCCCCTCACTCAGCCCCAGCCCAGCGCTCAGTACATCCTCACTTAAAAACGAGAGGTTTGTCACTAGAATATAAAGGCAGAATAGGCCGGGCTGTGTGCATGAGCCCACGTGCTGGCTGAGGTGGATGGTGCAGGTTGGGAGAACACCCCGTGTCTCTTTTGGTATCCTCACCGCCATGACCTTATAAGCCTGACCTCATGTATCTTCTTGCTCACGGTACTGGAGATTTCAGAGGTTCAGTCCATGGAAGGCCAGGTGTGCAGAGCTCAGGGTGTGGCGGTGGGAAGTAGAGAGGGAGGGAGGGAGAGCAAGGCTGTGCTCTCACATCACGCAGGCCAGAAGCAAGAGAGAAAGCGAGGAAAGGATTATAGAATCTGTAAGGCCACGCCCCTAGAGAATACTCCTGAACTACGGCCTCCCCAACATGGCTGCCTTGTTTTTGTGAGGTATGGTAGGGCATTCTAAATTCTAACCATAGTGCTCTCTTTGGTTTTGCTGGGGCTCCCTGGCCGGCACTAAGATTATACAACACACGTGTCTGTTTGGGAGCAACCATGCCCGCTGAGGGTGAACGAGGGCCAGGAAAGCTGCCCGTTATAGGGGAGGCAGTGGTGGAAGTGGTCCCCAGGGTGTGACCAAGAAAGCTCACTCAGGAGTCAAATGGAGCTGGGCACGGCGTCACGGGCGTGTCATCCCCGTACTTGGGAGGCTGAGACAGGAAAACCGAAGGTTCACAGCCAGCCCCAGCTACTTAGAAAGGCCCTCTGTAACGAAGTGAGACCCTACTTCAAAATAAAGAGTAAAAAATTTAAAAATAAGGCTAAAGATATAGCTCGGAGGTAGAATGCCTCTGGTTCCCATCCCCAGTACCACCAAAAAAGGTGCTGGGTTCAAATCTCAGTTCCCACTCTTGCAAGTAATTAGTAATTGCAGACCTCAGTTTTATCAACTGTCAAGTGGGTTTAGAGAGCACACTTTCCCTCAGGGACTGCGGTGAGGATAAGGGACACGGTAGCGCAAGGGACATCGGGAGCACGGGGCAGGCACAAGGTCTCAGCCCGGGTTAGCTGCTGTGACTGCAGGCCACGCTGCGCAGGTGTACGGGTCTCAGAGGCTCCGGTGCAATTAGTGGAGCCCGAAAGAGGCCCAGACTCGAGACAGCCTGTGCTAGAGATAAAAACAACAAAAAATGAAACGGCGCCTACCATCCACGCAGGGAGCTCTACGGTGTGGCCAGCGCGCACCCGGCACCCTGCAGCCATCTTCTCAGGATGAGGGCGACCTCTCCCATGGCCTGGATTGAGCTTTTCACTGATTTTAAAACACGACAAGGGCCTGGGGTGAGGCTCAGTGAGACAGTGCCTGCCTAGCACGTGCTAGGTCCCTGGGTTCCATCCCCAGCATTGTTAGAAAAAAAAATAATAAGGCCGGGTGTGGTGGCACACACTTGTAATCCCCACGCTTGGGAGGCGGAGACAGGAGGATCGTGCAGGTTCGAAGCCAGCGCGCTGGCTTAAGAGACTCTGTTTCCAAATTAAAAAAAAAACATATATATATAATATACATATAATATATATAAAATATATAATATATATATATATATATATATATATATATATATATATATAAAATAGGTGTCTGGGAGTGTAGCCCCGAGGTAGAAGGGTTTCCAGGAACCCCAGTACCACCAAAAAAGAAAAAAGAAAAAAAAAGAAAAAAAGAAGAAAATACACAACAGGCATATTTTCTTCTCTGCCAACCCAAACACAAGCCCGCTTCCTGGGGCTTTCTGACAGCCAGGCCACGTGCGCAGGACCCTGGATTCCTTCAGAGCAGTGGAAGCGCGCAGCTCCAGCTCTCCCCGGGTAGTTTGGCTGTTCCCAGGCCTCCTGGGCACAGGGGTGGGTGGCCCCAGAGCCCTCCCGTGTGGATGCGCGGGCAGAATTTGTAAAGTCGGGGTCTGCTACTAACCCTCAAAACTCTGGCCAGGGCAGCTAGCGTGCTTGGCCCCGGGGGATGGGGTCTGTAACAGGCCCCTTTCTGTGTCCTTGCCCAGCAAGCCCCCCTCAAAGTCTCGGAAGCAGAAGCCCCCTTGCAGAACTGAGGTTGTCTTTCCCTGCACCCCCTTCCGCCCCAGTGCCCGCGGCGGACCAGCCTCACCTGCCTTCAGAGAGACGAGAACCATTCATAATTTAAGCTGGCCCTCTCCTTCCTACCCGCCCTGCCACGCCGACGACGACGGGAGCCGGATGCTGGAGGAGGAAGGGAGGCCTCGCTCCCAGGATACGCAAACATCAAGCAGAATCCCATTAAGGCTCACTTCAAAGATTCGTCCTTTATTTCCATACAAACAAGTTTAAATGATTGTGCGTGGATCTGCTGTTAGCTGGGCCTCTGTTCCATTATGTATGATCTCTTACAGCTCCCACCGTGAATAATGGGCCGCGCTCCATTAGCGAGTTCCAGGATATGCTAAAGTTGGGAGTGGCCACCTTACCGAGGTTCAGGTTCTGAGGCTGCCGGGTATTTTCTTTCTTACTCCGGCCGTAATGCTCTGGTCATCGAAACAGGTATTGCAGTGCCGTTGGAATTAATCACAGCCCGACACGTGCTGTGGCTATGCTTTCTTTATTATTTAATATTTACTGAGCATTTACTAGAGGCATAGGGACAGTCGATCATACTATGCATGTGTGCCTTGCATTATTTAAATTTTGTCTGCATTCCGCAAGATAGCTATCATTATTTCCATTTTATAAGTAAAAAAAAAACAAAAAACAAAAAACTGATAATTAGGTGGTCTCTAACTTGCCCATGGATAAAGCTTATCATTGTTAGTGATGATTCAAGTTAAATTATCTGACTTCAGATACTCCTAATTTCCTTTATTTATTTATTTTTGTGTGTGTGGTACTGGGGATTGAACTCGGGATCATGCTATCTCTGAGCTACACTTCCCAGCCCTATTTTATTGTATTCATTTTTAATTTTTAAAAAATTTTTATTTTTTGTGGCACTGATGATTGAACCCAGAGACATTCTGCATTTGAGCTGTACCCCCAGCCCAATTTTATTTTATTGTTTTTTTTTTTAGAAACAGGGTCATGCTAGGTTGATGAGAGTCTCACTTCTTGCTGAGGCTGTCCTTGAACCTACGATCCTCCAGTGTGTGCCACCACACCTGGGTCCCCGTTTTATTTTTATTTTGAAACAGGATCTCACTAAGTTGCTAAGTAGCTGAGACTGGCCTCGAACCTGCAATCCTCCTGGTGCCAGTCTCTCAAGGATTACAGATGTGTGCCTCCCACACCTGGCCAGATGGTTCTAATTATAATAGCTTTTTTTTTTTTTTTTTTTTTTTGCGGGTCTGAGGATGGAACCCAGGGGCATTTAACCTCCGATCTACACCCCCTGCCCTATTTTTTATTCTTTATTTTGAAACAGGGTCTCACTAAGTTGCAGAGGGCCTCACTGTAGCTGAGGCTGTCTGGGAACTGCGGTCCTCCAGTCTCAGCCTCCCGAAGGCTGGGATTGCAAGCGTGTGTCATCACGCCCGGCTCTCCTGCTTTATTTTCTGAAGAATTTCTGTAGATCATGGATCTTGTGGGAAGTAGGAATTTTGATGCCCATTGTAGAGCTAAATAAACTAATGTCCAGGAGGTGGGTTGACTCCTGGGAGGGAGAAGAAGATTCTTTTCTTTTTTTTTTTTGGTGGTGGTACTGGGCTTCCTGGAAACCCTTCTACCTCTGGGCTACACTCCCAGACCTATTTTATATTTTATTTGGAAACAGGGTCTCTTACGCCAGCGAGGCTGGCTTCACACCTGTGCGATCCTCCTGTCTCCGCCTCCCAAGCGTGGGGATGACAAGCGTGCGCCACCACGCCCGGCTGAGAAGATTCTCTTTCAAGCGCTGTTTTGCCTCCATTTGACCTGGGCTGCCCACTCGAGCTTCCTGGACGAGAATAGTAGTCGCAGTATCACCACCGTGAAGTTTCAGGATCTGGAGTAAGATATTCTGAATATTCTTTCTCGAGCCATGTCTTCTGGATGCTCCTTAGAAAGATAATTAGCGAGCTGACTCTTATCCATCCACTGTGGAGACTTGGGTGAGTTGTTCACTGATCTCCTTTTCAGTGTTTGCATCTGTATACATGAGGTAGGACCTGAATCTTTTCGGATCATTAGTAGGGACCAACTCAACAGTATACAGAAAGTCCTTAGCTGGCCCATGCATGCGAGTGAACAGTTTTGTATTTTTCTTTTAAAATGATGATGATGATGGTGGTGGTGGTGGTGGTGGTGGTGGTATTGGGGATTGAACCCAAGGCCCTTCTACCTCCACGCCTCACTCCCATCCTTATTTCCAATTTTTTTTTTTCAGGTCTGAGGAAGGAACCCAGAGGTGTTTGACCTCCGAGCTACACCCCCTGCCCAATTTTTTATTCTTTATTTTGAAACAGGGTCTCACTGAGTTGCGGAGGGCCTCACTAAGTTGTTGAGGCTGTTCTCAAACCTCTCCTCTCGTCTCAGCCTCCCAATACTGGGATTATAGGCATGCACTACCATGCTCTACTTCCTTTAAGATTTTATTATTATTTTTTGTGGTACTGGGGGTGGAACCTAGAGGCTTTCTACCTCCGGACTATACTCCCAACTATATTTTATATTTTATTTGGAAACAGGGTCTCACTAAGTTGCTGAGAGCCTCACTCAGTAGCTGAGGCTGGCTTCGAACCTGTGCGATCCTCCTGTCTCAGCCTCCCAAGTACTGGGATATAAGCGTGGGCCACCACGCCCAGCTCCCTTAAGATTATTAATACCATCTAAACGTTTTATCTCTCATTCGCTTAAAATCATTTTTGAGAGATGTTCAAATATCTCCTCTTTTAATCCCCTCTTCTTTTAACAAACCATTTCTTGGCCAATGAGGTCTCCATTGATTTCACAGTCCCTTCTGATTACCAGGACAGAAATTGACCAATGGCGGGTCCACATGGCCAGGCTCATGACTCAGAGAGAGAGGTTCAGATAGAAGAAATTGATTACGAGGATTGTCTCACTGCCCAATCTCGGAGTCTTGAAAAACATGTGGAGGGGAAGTTTGAATTGGCCACAGCTTTTCTTTTTAACTTCTTGAATAAGCTGATGTCAAATCCAGCTCCATTGTCAAGACAGGAAATGCTAGGGTTCTCTGGAAAATGTCTTAATAATTTCTGCATTATTTATTCAAGATATTTGGCCAGCTCAACAGGGAATGATTTTTCCATTTGGAAATGTGTTACAGAATGCCCCAGACAGGAAATGGACTTGAGAAGCCTCAGTCTGTAGGCGGAGCCGGCTCTTTGAGAGCACCCAGCCCTTCTGAGAGCACCCAGCCTTTGCTGAGGCCAGGCTGCCGTTCCACCTTCTGCGGTGCCCAGTGGTCACCTGTCACTGCACAGGTCCCGACTCCTCCGGGTCCTCTAGACCCACCTCAAAGCCACATTTTCTTACTCCAGGAATTGCTTCTCAGCTCAGCATCTTGGTAGGATGTTGTACACTTTTTGAAGTGTTTTCACAGATATTTTTTTCATTGATATGGTTTAATATTTTCTATCCTCCTCCTCCTCCTCCTCCTCCTCCTCCTCCTCCTCCTCCTCCTCCTCCTCCTTTCTCTCTCTCTTTTATATTTTTGGTACTTGGTACTGAGCCCTAGGGGTTCTGTCTCTGAGGTATACCCCTAAGCTACACTCCCAATCCTATTTTTAAATTTTTCTTTTGAAACCGGGTCTCACTAGGTTGACAGGAGTCTCATTACTTGCTGAGACTGCCCTTTCACCTGTGATCCTTCTGTCTCAGCCTCCCAAGTTCCGGGATTTCAAGTGTGTGCCACCATGCCTGGCTTTATTTTTTTATTTCGAAACAGGGCCTAGCTAAATTGCTGAGGTGGGCCTCAAACCTGTGATCCTCTTGTCTCAGCCTCCCAAGTACTGCGACTACGGGCGTCTGCCCTTATTCTTTATATAACTTTTGCGTCCAGGCCAGGAGGCTGAATTCCTTCCCCTCTAACTTAAAGCTTCCCTGCCCTCCCCACCTGCTACAAAGGGCTTTGCTTCCCTGGCGAGGCTGCTGGGCCTTACGGTTTGAATCAGAGAAATGAGGGCGGGGAGCTTCAAAGGCGCAGGCTGTCTTCATCTGTGTACAGTGAGGGGCAGAGACGCTAAAAGGCAGAGGCCAGAGGGGCTGGGCTTGGAAGGGACTTGGGGACATTTTTCGGACAAGTCATGGGGGACTGCTGGTATTTCAGGAGGCGTGGGGCGGTGCGGGGGGTGGATGAGTAAAGAAGATTGCAAAGCACTGTTTTTATGAGTGTGTGTCCCACCCCTTTGGCATTTTGAAACCTCTAATTTTTTGCAATTATTTTTGCATGTTGGATGAGTGTGTCTTTCCCTCGGGAGTCCCAATAGGCTGGGCCTTGATAAATAGTGTTTGTGTTAGAATACATGGATATACCCCAATCCCTCAACACACACACACACACACACACACACACACACACACACACACACAGTAGACTGTCAGCTTCTTGAAGGCAGGGTTTGGGGCTCCATTTCATTTGTTCCCCATAATGCAATGCTCCCCACTGATTTTTTTTTTTTTTTTTCAGTACTGGGGATGGAACCCAGGGGCATTCTACCTCCGAGCTACACCCGCAGCCCTACTTTTTATTCTTTATTTTGAAACAGGGTCTCACTGAGTTGCAAAGGGCCTCACTAAGTAGCTGAGGCTGTCTGCGAACCAGGATCCTCCTGTCTCAGCCTCCCGAATGCTGGGATATCAAATGTGCGCCACCACGCCCGGCTGTCCCCACTGACTTTTAGGCAAATAAGGCCGATTTCTCCATTTCTTGTTGAGAGACACATTACTTCTTCACTCAGCTGGGATCCAAAGTCCAGAAAAATCCAGATGGGACCCAGGGCAGTATCTGAGAGACTAGTTTCATGGTGAGCGCAAGCTCCTCCGTGGCCAGGGCGAGGTCTGCTGTAAAACCTGCTCTCGCGGGCAAGGTCAGAACCGACAGACGCAGCCCTCGAGCGGAAGGGCGCCTGGGACCCGGCTGCGAGTGCGCATCCAGCCCAGGCCTCAGCAACTATGCAACCTCAGAGAGTTCATCTGTTTCCCAACAAAAATCTTTTTATTTTTAACCTCCCTGGCCTATTAAAAGAAAGACCCGGCCGGGCGTGCTTGGGAGGCGGAGACAGGAGGATCGCGCAGGTTCAAAGCCAGCCGCGCGCGCTGGCTTAGGAGACCCTGTTTCCAAATAAAAATGTAAAAATAGGTCTGGAGGTGTAGCCTGGAGGTAGAAGGGCTCCCAGGAACCCCAGAACCACAAAAATAAATAAATAAAATAAAATAATAAAATAAAAGAAACACCCGTGTGGCTCACTTTCCCTAAGTTAATGGAACCGGAGTATATGGGGATCAGAAGAGATCTGAAGAAATTCTGAGCTGGAAAATAATTTCTGCTGCCTGCACACTCTAGTCACTGATAGCATCCAGTTAGAGAAGCAGTTTCCCATCCACCAGGTGACGGTCCTCACCACCACCACGTGTGACCCAGCAATACTGGAGACATGTTTGGTCCTCACAGCTGGGGGAGTTGTGCTAGCAGCGCCTAGAGGGCTGCAGCTAGGGGTGCTGCTAAACAGCCCACAGTGCCCAAGACACCCCCACAACAAAGGATTACGGGGCTGCAGATGTCCACTGTGCCAGGCTGTTCTGAGTGGTTCTAAGTCAGGGTCTCCCTTTGCTCTGGGTAGGAGAGAATGCGGTGATCGATTAGTGATGTCTGCTGTGGGTAAGAGCGGTGGGCTTGGTAAGGGTAGGTATCTACTGTCAGTATATAAGGTCAAGAAGAGGCCATGAAGGCCCACGCTGCTTTTAAAGGTACATGGCAAGCGACTGGGAAGGCTCAGGCCAGCGTCGATTGCTTTTTGACCTCAACTACACGCCTCAGGGCAGGATGTGGCCATGACAACATCCGGCTCATAACAACATCTCCAGTCTGTAGAAGAGCGTGGGCGCATGGCAGACGTTCAGCGGATGTCTGAGGGATTTGTAAGTTGAGCTGTTTTTGCAAGGAGGGCTAGAACTGCCTCAGCCCTAAGCAAAACTTAATTTTTTTTGTTTTAATAATACATGCAAAAAGAACTACCTTAATAAGAATATGGAAACAACTGTACAATTGTCATTTTCTTTGAGACTGTGGCCTGCTCTCCCTTCCCCTTTATTCCAAGCATCAACTAGAGATATTTGTTCATGGGATTTTAGAGTCTGTCCTGAGACCCTTGTCATCTGGAATGACTTCTTATCAGAAACTATAGAAATAGTAGATTCCCAGGTAGCTGTCTACTGGTTTCCCTCAGTGGAGACGTGGACGTTGTATGAGTGGTGTACAATACCAAGGTCAGGATTGGACATCAGTACAGACCAGCAACGAGGCTCACACCTTAGTTTTTTTTTTATTTAAATTTTTTTTGAGGGATACTAAGGATGGAACCCAAGGGCTTTCTACCTCTGAGCTACACCCTCATCCCTAGTTTTTATTCTTTATTTTGAAACAGGGTCTCACAGAGTTGCAAAGGGCTTCACTAAGTAGCTGAGGCTGTCCTCGAACTGCGATCCTCCTGTCTCAGCCTCCCGAAGGCTGGGACCGCAAGCGTGTGCCACCACGTCAGGTTTGATCCAGCTTTTTAACAAATCGAGCAAGTCTCAGCCTCTACACCTTAGTTTCTAACGTACGTGTGTGCGTGTGTGTGTGTGTGTGTGTGTGTGTGTGTGTGTGGTTGTCTCCCATGTATACATCTCAGTAGCCACTACTACAGTCAAGACATACAACTGCTTGAAACACTAGTCTAATGACAGCCGGGTGTGCTGGTGCCGGCCCCGAATCTCAGGACTTGGGAGGCTGAGACCAGAGGATTCCAAGTTTGAGCCTCAGCAACACTGCAACTCCCTTAGCAACTTAGAACTTGTTTCAAAATAAAAACTAAAAAATAAAAATAAATAAACAAAAATAACGCCGGGCGTGGTGGCACACGCTTGTCATCCCAGCATTTGGGAGGCTGAGCCTGGAGGATAGTGGTTCGCGGACAGCCTCAGCTACTTAGTGAGGCCCTCTGCAACTCGGTGAGACCCTGTTTCCAAAATAAAGAATAAAGAATAGGGCTGGGGGTGTAGCTCAGTGGTAGGATGCCCCTGGGTTCCATCCCCAGTACTGGGAAAACACACACACACACACACACACACACACACACACACACACACACCAACCCCATAGGACTGGGGGCATAGCTCAGAAGTAGAATGCTCCTGGGTTCAATCCCCAGTATCACACACACACACACACACACACACACACACACACACACACACGCAGATAATAATATAACAGCTATCACCTGCTGAGCACTTTCTGCCCACTGCACCATCTAATTTTCGCAACAGTCTAACAAGTCAGATGCTTTGTGTGTTTTACAAAGACATAAACCGAGGCTCCTCCGAGGGCATAAGGAATGTTGTAGTGGAGCCAGAAAGAGTCACGGAGCAGCAGAGCTACATCTGTTGTATACCAACACTTATCCTCTTAATAATTCCACGCCGGGATTAAATTTAAGAAAAAATCGCCCCGTAATCTCACCACCCAGAGACACCAGACTTCAGTACGGTTTGGCACGTCTCCTCCTCTTCTCCCATACCAACAGAGGTTTAATCATAATCGGGATCAAGCTGTTTGCACAGTGTCGATTTCAATTTTTCTTGACTTCACGTCCCACCTTAAATACATGGCGAAGACTCTTCAGAGCGGCCCTTCCGCGGGGCGGCGGGGCTTTCCATTGTGTCACCCCGGAACAAGATTGTTTTGATGTTGTCTTGAGGGCCGAGGTAATGGCACCCCCATGGCGGATAATTTAAGTATCACTGCAGTGACTATCTTTGTGCCAAAGTTATATGTGCAAATCCAAAGAGTAGCTTCTGAGATATGAAATGATTGGGCAAAATGTAATAATTGGGCTTTATGATAATATTGCTTACTATTGAGAAGGCAGTGTCTCTATAACATGGACCTCTCTCTCTCTCTCTCTCTCTCTCTCTCTCTCTCTCTCTCTCTCTCTTTGGTACTATGAATTGAACCCAGGAGTATTCTACCTCCAAGCTACACCCTCATCCCTTTTGCTTTTTTAATTTGAAACAGGGTCTCATTAAGTTGCTGATGGTCTTCCTAAGTTGCTGAGGCTGGCCTCGATCCTCCGATCCTTCTATCTCAGCCTCCCAAGTCCTGGGATTACAGGTGTGGGCCGCCATGCCTGGCTTCCCCATGACTCTTGATCTGGTGAATTATAGTAGCCTCTAGCACCAATCTAGTCCTGCTGCCCGTGTTTGTAAATAAAGTCTTATTGAAACACTTCTCCCTTTGGTTACAAGCTGTTGTCTAAGGCTGATTTCTAAGGGGGGGGGGCGCTGAGTGGTTGCCATAGAAACCACATGGCTGGCAAAGCCGAAACTATTTACTATCTGGCTTTGTGTAGCAAAAGTTTACCGGCCTCTGCTCTAAACATATGCTATGCATACAGACTGTGAGGACATTTCGTCAGGGCGATCATACCAAGAATAGCCTCATGGTAGGGAGCCCCGGGGGAGAAGGGGCTGTTCTAATGTAGCGTGGAGGGAGTGGGTGCCAGATTCTGGATCTCTCGCTATCCTCTGCAAGGGGAGCAAGCACACAGGGGGCGTTTAATAAGTGCATGTTGAGCCGGGCGTGGGGGCGCACGCTTGTCATCCCAGCGTTCGGGAGGCCGAGACAGGAGGATCGCGGTTCGCGGCCAGCCTCGGCTACTTAGTGAGGCCCCCTGCAACTCAGTGAGACCCTGTTTCAAAAGAAAGAATAAAAAAAAAAAAAAAAAAACAGGGCTGGGGTGTAGCTTGGAGGTCGCATGCCCCTAGGTTCCATCCCCAGTGCCGCCAAAAAAGGGAAAAAAATAAAGAAAGAAAAGAAAAGAAAAGAAAAGAAAAGAAAAGAAGCGCGTGTTTGGTGCGCCTGTAGCTGCTGCTCGGCCCAGAGCTGACGGTGACGGGGCCCTTCCCACCCGCTTCCTTCCGGGAGCTCCCCCGGCTCCTGGAGTTCGTCCTGGGTGGATACCGTCCTTTTCACACCACTGGTGTATACAGAAAAGCAGCTCTATTATTTAAATTTGCCGAGATCAAGGCTGTGAAATGAAGGCTGCCCCTGGCCCCAGAACACATCCAAATAAATCTCGCGGCTTCCAAATGTGACGGTGTCACCCTGGGATTAATACCAAGTAATCCAGTGCCAACATCAAGACACTGAAAATAAGCATTTACTCTCCCGGAAAATCATTTTATACTGATTACAAGTTGTAGCCTGTCACTAGGATGTGAATTGAAAAGGCGCACATTTGCAAGGTTAATATTTCTCTCGAAAGCTGCTCTCTCCCCCGTCTCCCCACCCTGGAGCTCAAAGGAGCAGGAGCTCCAAATAAATATTTGTCCTGAGACATCCTTACTCCACTCCCCGACGTTGAAACCGCCTTTCTTTACCTGCGCGGTGCCAGGGAGGCACGAAGACGGGCCCCCCGGGGCTGGAGGAGGCTTCTTCAAACTCCGCGTTGTTGACATTTTGGGCCAGAAAACTTTTTGTCCTGGGGGCTGCCCTGGGCACTGTGGGGTAGAGAGGAGCAACTCACTCCCTGGGTGCCAGTGACACCTCTTTCTCACTGTGAACCCCCAAATGTCTCTGGACAGAGTCAAATACCCCCTGGTGGTCAACTTAGCCTCCTGCTGAAAACCACAGGCCTAGACACGGCCAAGTTTGCAGGTGAGCCGGGTGCGGAGGTGCACACTTGTAATCCCAGCACTTGGGAGGCTGAGACAAGAGGATCGCAGGTTCGAGGCTAGGCTCAGCTACTTAGTGAGGCCCTCTGCAACTTAGTGGGACCCTGTTTAAAAAAAAAAAATCAAAAGGGCTCGGGGTGCAGCTCGGAGGTAGAATGCCCCTGAGTTCAATCCCTCTGAAAAATAATAGTAAACAAAGCCGGTAGGTCGCCCACGCTGTCATCCAAACGGGGTGGCCGCCTGCTCGCTCCACCGCTGTTGCTCTCGTCCTGCACCCCAAACAGGTCGCTCTCTGTCACCACCATTTCCGGGTCCTCCCGCTCTACCTGGAGTTTTCCTTCCTAGTTTATGCGATGTAGCAAACACCTCCACCTCTGTGGTACCTTCGGTGACCGCCCCTTCCTCGGCCTCCCGCGGGGCTAGACTCCCGCTTCCTCGGCTCCTGCCGACCCTTCCCCTTCCCGCAGGCAACCCAGCCTGAGCTGAACAGGACGACCCGGCCCATCCCTGGCCCCCCTCCCATCCAGCGCGAATGTGTCCCCAGTGGCTGTGCTGACCGTCCAGGCCTGCTCCTGCTGGAGGCCGACAGCTATCCTGAAGGAAGGGGCCAGGGAGGGCTCCACGGGCAGCTTGCTGGGCCTTCTGACTGTTGTAGGGTAGAAGGAGTAAGTAGGTAGAAAGGAGACAGACAGGAAGGGAAAGTGAAAATATAACTTTAAGCCGGGCGTGGTGGCCACGCTTGTCATCCCCGCGCTCGGGAGGCGGAGACGGGAGGATGGCGCGGGTTCGAAGCCAGCCGCGCGCGCTGGCTTAGGAGACCCTGTTTCCAAATGAAAATGCAAAAATAGGTCTGGAGGTGTAGCCTGGAGGTAGAAGGGCTTCCAGGAGCCCCAGTACCACCAAAAAAATAATAATAATAACAAATAAATAAATTAAAATATATATATATTTATAACTTTGATATAAGAACTGGAGCTGAAGTGCCTCTGCCTCTACTCCACACACCAGTTCTCTTTACCAGGCCTGACTCTCCCATAAATTCCTGGGAAACCTGTAGATCCTGGAGTTAACAATATCTCTGAAAACCTATAATTTAGGCTATCCCAGCTTATCCATCAATCAACTAATGAGGACCCCAGTCAACCCAAGATCATCCACCCTAAGGCTGAGCAGACCACAGACCATCAGGAAGCGCCTCGGGGCCACTGGACTGAGCTCATCCACCCTAAGGCTGCCAGACCACCTGCCCACCATAAACCGCCTTGGGACCACCGGACTGAGCTCATCCTCACACACCGTCTCCAGCCCACCCCTCAGAAAGTCCCCTATAAGAAGAGAACCCTGAACTCCCCAATATGCCTTCCTCATCTTGAGGGGCCCGCATTCTCTCTTGAATGTTATTTCTTCCCCTTTTCCCCAATAAACCTCTGTCTACGTCTCTAACTGGCGTGTACTGAAATTCTCTTCTGTCACGTTAGCCAAGGACCCTGCAGACCCCAGTTCCCGAGCCGAGAACTCTCCCCAACATCTTTGGCACCCCAACAAGACTTTTGGCTTTTAGGAAATCTCCACTGAGGGTGAATTCGTTTGACCCCTCCCACCCCATGCCGCTCCTGAATGGCACGGGCCCGACTGTCTTCTGCATTTCTGTTTAATAAACTCCTTTAAATCTTAAAAAAAGAGAAATCTCCACTGAGAAGTGCTCAGATTCTAGTATGCCCTTGTGTGACTGTAGGGGCTGCTTTATCCTGTCTTCCTACGGAGCCTCTGTAACCCATATGCATGTCTGTCTGTCTATCTATCTTTCTTTCCTTCTTTTTTTTTTCAGTACTGGGGATGGAACCCAAGGGCATTCTACCTCCAAGCTACACCCCCAGCACTATTTCTTATTCCTTGTTTTGAAACAGGGTCTCACCGAGTTGCAGAGGGCTTCACTAAATAGCTGAGGCTGGCCTTGAACCGCGATCCTCCTGCCTCAGCCTCCCAGATGCTGGGATGACGAGCGTGCGCCACCACTCCGGCTCTCTTCTGTAATCTAAATATCATGGAATAATCTGCCATGGGGAGATCAAGCTAGATAATGCGCGGGAAAGTACCCAAGGTCAGCTCCGTGCAGAGTGGCCTCACAGAGAGGCTTTCTGAATTTAAATATGAACCCGCCCTGTTCTTTGGAATTTACAGACAGGTTTGTCTAGTTGTTGTGAGACCCTGTGTCAAAATAAGGAATAAAAAATAGGGCTGGGGGTGTAGCTCGGAGGTAGAACGCCCCTGGGTTCCATCCTCAGTACCACAAAGCAAACAAATAAAAAACGAAAACAAAAGGAACCTGGGGCTAACAGTGCCAGGAACTTGGAGCGGAACCGTCTTAGGCAGAAGTCAGAAGCCCAGAAGAAGGAAATGGGCGCCGCCATCCACGCCGCCATCCGGGTGACCTCACAAGACAAGGCGATTTCACTCCAAGGGGCACCGGCGGTCCGTTCACACACGGGGTGGGCGAGGGAAGAATTTATATCCCTTTCATATATAAGAGGAAACAGATGTGATTTTCTTTACAAAAGAGCATTTCATTAAAAAAAAAAAAAAAGAAAAAGAGGAGGCGGCCGCAAGGCCGAGTTAACAGAGCCATTATTCTCATCACAGGCAAAGCAAATCCTGTTTGCCCGTCATTACAGAAGGTAGCAAAATCCTTTCAATCCGCTGATTAGTTGTAAACATTCCACGCCTTCTGGGAGCAGGCCTCTGTTTCCCAACTCACGCCGAAGCCATTTTCTTAGACTAATGTTTTATACACACAGCTCAGATACAATGCAAACTCCGGGTACCCCAAAGGCAACGGGGCTCTCGCTGATACTAAATCAGAAGTGTCACCCTTGGCAACCCACAGCACTGAAACATTTATTCAGTCGTGCATTCCTGGCACTTAGAATTATTTCTTTCATGCCTGATAGCCAAATTACAATATGGCAGGTTTCCCTGGAGCCGTGAGATCATTAGTGCCAGCTCACAACATACTTTCAACTGAGATGGTATTTCATGTACAGCTGCCAATCAAAAGTGGGATATGCAAATGAGGAGGGGCGCAGGGGGGCACAATTCCTGTACCGTGCGCTCCCACAGATCCCCTTAATGACTAGCAGCCATTCCGCTGAGTGGAAGAAGCAGAAAGAACACAGGAAAATTCCCCCAGGAAGCCCGTTGCAAGAGCCAGAAGTTTTTACATTTGATTTCCATATTTATTCCCTTTTTTGCCCCCCCCACCCCTTCTGTGTGTTTCTAAACAGTAGGCCTAAAAATATGCGAGCAGGGCTTGTTAGAGAAATATTCCTTCTTGTCATTTCAGGGCTGGGGGAGTCTCTGGCCACGCTGAGACGAGGGGTGGATCGCAATGCAACGGTGGGACTCCAGTCCAGCCTTCTGCGGCCGAGGAGCCTGGGCCCCCCCGGAGGCTGGTTGGCACCCTGGCCGGAAATGTCCCCTTAAGGATGAAGATCAAGCGGGGCGTGGTGGCGCACATCTGTGATCCCAGTACTTGGAAAGCTGAGACAGGAGGATCGCAGGTTCGAGGCCAGCCTCAGCAACCTAGTGAGACCCTATTTCCAAACCCCCCAAAAATAAAAAATAAAAAAAAGGCTCGGGTGTTAGGTTGGAGGTAGAATGCACCTGGATTCAATCTCCAGTTTTAAAAAAAAAGACGTTAAAATATCACGTCATACTCCACAAATACATACAATAATTACATATCATTTAAAAATATAAGTGAAAATTTAAAAAATTGCCTCTCAGTGGCGATAGGGGCGCGAGGACTTCAGTCCACAGGCGGCGGGGTCTCCGTCCCTGCCCGGGCTCCATGGAGGGGTCTCGGTTGGGGCCTTGTCTGTGCCGCGTGGTGGCACGGCTCCGCGCAGGTGGGTTCACCTTCTCTTTCCCGGGAGTGGAAGTGCCACTTAGTGTCTGTGAGATGCTTGTGTCTGTTTCCCTTTAGGATCCATCTCTGAGGAATGGAACCATCACGCACCAATAATATGAGGTCCCAAAGCGACACGAAAGCCCCTCTCCTCTCTGCCTCCTGTTTCCACGGTGCTGACCGCTTTCCCTAGAGAACTAGATCTGGTCAATTTCCCTGTTTTTATATATTTTTTTAAACTTAATTTTTTTGTTGTTGTTGTTTTTGTAGTACTGGGGATGGAATTCAGGGGCATTCTACCTCCGAGCTACATCCTCAGTCCTTTTTTTTTTTTTTTTTAAATTCTCTATTTTGAAATAGGGTCTGAGTTGCAAAAGGCCTAAGTAGCTGAGGCTGTCCCAGAACCCCGATCCTCTTGTCTCAGCCTCCCAAAGAAAGGAACCTGGCACCATGTGACCTAACACTGCTTTCTTATTGCTTGAGGAAGCAGACATCTTGAGGTCTTTATAAAATTGAACACAGGGAGGACTTCTGGGAAGATGGCGACCGAGAAAAGCGGGGCTTAAGAGCCCCGCTAACAACCAATCTCTATTACCACAAAATCAGCGCCTTTCATAGCCAGAAAACACCATCACCAGAGAAACAAAAAAATCACCAGCCCCAGAGAGGAGGGGGTCTCATAACAGAGCTCAGAGCCACAGAGGAGAAACGCCAGCCTCACGGCCGAGGACGCGGCAGCAGCGCCTTACTGCCGGCGGCAGCGGCGAGCTCACCAGACGGCTACGGATACAGACCAACATACTGAACAGCCCACCAAGCTCCAGAGAGGAGCGGCGGACAATGAGCCGAGGTGAGCCGCTGAGGAAGAGCCCGGCGGGATTCGGCAGATTTTTCGGCGCAGGGAGCATCTAAAGCTCCCAGTGGCTGGGCTCAGCACACGCTGCAGGGACTCAGAGCAGAGTTCAAAAACAGAGAAGAAATACGCCAGCCTCACGGCTGAGGGCATAGCAGCGGCGCCATATTGCCACCAGCGGCAGCGGCAGCAGCAGCGAATTCACCGAGTCCACTACAGCTCCATCTGCGTATTCAACAACAGTGAGTCAAATTGCGGGCCCCAGAGGAGAAATCCCAGTATTGACTCCCAGGGACTTGACCCAGTGGGGGAGTGGCGGTGGCAGAGATATCACACCATAGGAGAACGTGCAACCTGGCACCCCCCCATAGTTTAAAGCAGCCTCTATCGACTCCCTGGGTCGGAGACTCTGCGATACAACCCAGTAAAGGAGTAGTGGGGTCTGAGATACCACAGACTCGAGATCCAGAGCACCTTAAGTGAAGTCGTAGTGACCCAAGGGAAGAACCCAGAGAAGGCACAAACTTCTGAAATCATGGGAAAGAGGAATAACAATGGAGCAATGAATGCCCACAATCCCACAACATCAGAACCCGATAAAACAGAAATTCAGAGATTTCTAGAAGATCAAATCAGGAAAATAACTTTAGAAATAATAGAGGTGTTTCAAAAAGAATTCAGAGAGAGCCAAAAAGAGATAAAGGATGCAATTAATGAAGTAAAGGCCTCAATTCAAAGTACAAACAACCGATTAGACCACATGGAGAATAGAATCTTGCTCTTAGAAGATGATCAATCCAAAAATGAATGCATAGTTTCTGATCTAGAAAAAAATATCCGACAGCAGGAATCTGACATTGAAGAAATATGGGCCCATTTTAGGAGAGCTAACCTAAGAATAATTGGAATAGAGGAGGGAAAAGAAGGTGAAACCAAAGGGATCAACAATCTCTTCAAGAAAGTAATAGCAGAAAATTTTCCAGACATAGAGCAAGAGGTCGATACACAGGTCCAGGAAACTTATAGAACTCCCTTTAGACAGGATCGGAGAAGAGGATCCCCACGCCACATAATTGTCAAAATGACCAATGTGGAAGCCAAGCAGAGAATCTTAAAGGCAACAAAAACAAAGGGCCAAGTGACATTCAGAGGCAAACCAATTAGAATCACTCCAGACTTCCCAAACCAAGTCATGAGAGCCAGAAGGGCTTGGAGTAACATATTCCAAACTCTGAGAGAAAACAACTTCCAGCCAAAAATTTCCTACCCAGCAAAACTTTCTATCAAATTAGATGGGGAAATAAGAAGCTTCCATGACAAACAGAAACTGAAGGAATTTATGTCTTCAAAACCAGCGCTAGAGAAAATACTCAAAGAGATTAACTACAAAGAAGAAATAGGTAACACACACCAGAACCAGAGAAACAAGATTTTCTATCCAACAGACAAATAAGATTAGTTATCTGTGGAGATTCATTATTTATGTTAGTCTTATACCTATCTCTAAATTGTATTGTTTGCTTTTATTGTTAATTTTTAGGATTTCTAGTTGGAATATTAATATACCTTCAGATATAGCATTTGGAAATATTTTATCCCATTCTATCAGTAACTTTTAACTCTTTACATTGTCTTTGGATATACAATATTTTATTTTTTACGGAGTTTGTATACTCTTTTGTTGCCTGTGCCATTGTAATCATATCCAAGAAATCACTGCCAATTTCAATGTTGTGAGGTTTTATGACCCAGATTTTCTTCTAAAAGTTTATAGTATTAAGATTTATATTTAGGTCTTTTATCTATTTTGAGTTAATATTTGTATATGGGATTAGGTAAGGGTCCAATTTTATTATTTTTCATGTAATTATTATTTTTCAACAATATTTAGTTAAAAGATTATTATTTCCACCACCAAATGTTCGTGGAAACCTTGTCAAAAATAACTTGACAATATACGGAAGAATGTATCTCTAGGCTTTTATTTAACTCCAATGGTTTATATATCTGCCTTTATAACAGTACTACACTGTTTCAATTATTGTAGCTTTATATGGTTTGAAATTAGAAAATATATATCTTCTAGCTTTGTTCTTTTTTGAGAAAAATAAAATAAAATAAAATAAAATAAAATAAAATTGAACACAGGCCTAGAGAGGTCAAGCTGCTTGCTAAAGTCATACAGCCGGGAATCAGGAAGGCTGGCGTCAGGTGGCAGGACTGTGGCTGGCCAATCCAGCGCCCGTTCACAGATGGGAGGACTGTGGCTGGCCAATCCAGCGCCCGTTCACAGATGGGAGGACTGTGGCTGGCCAATCCAGCATCCGTTCACAGATGCTACTCACAAAAGTGTGTTCACCGGGGAGGAAGATGCCCCGGCTGCCAGGACCACAATGTGGCTGAAAGTTCTGTTTTTTTCTGTTCGACTTCTGCCGAGGTCTGCACACAAGAGCCAGCTCCCGGCTTTTGCCCCCGTGCTCCCCACATAAATTTCCCTCCTCTCTGGAGGAGAGGGGATCCGATCGCTCTCACTCCTCCCTTGGCCGTGGCCCTGTCCAGAGCCAGGTCATCAGTGCGTCTAAATAAATCAGGTCTTTAGATAGAAGTGAAACAGAGTCTTTTCTCTCTCTCTCTGTTTAAAGCCACGGTTACAGGGTGGTAATTGGGGAAGGGCTACGTGAGTGGTGTGTGCACACGAGCCTCCACCATCTCGTACTCCATCATCAAGACAGATGGCTACGAGGCACCAATAGAAAATTAAAGTTTGCTGGGCGCGGTGCGCACGCTTGTCATCCCCGCGCTTGGGAGGCGGAGACAGGAGGATCGCGCTAGTTGGAAGCCAGCCGCCTGGCTTAAGAGACCCTGTTTCAAAAAATATAAAAGTATGTCTGGGAATGTAGGCCAGAGGTAGAAGGGCTTCCAGGAACCCCAGTACAACAACAACAACAAAAAAAGTAAATAAAAAAATTAAAGTTTTCTTAAAAGTCACAATCAAAGAGTTACAAAGTAAAAAATCAAGGGTTTGGTCACCCCACACCCCAATAGGACTTGTAGGCCATATCCCAGGATTAGGGTGGAGTTCAGGCTGAGCGCATCTTACTGATAAAAAAAGTGACACCTAATATTCACGTGACGCTTCTGGCATTCAAAGTGTTTTCATAGCTAGTCTGTCCAAAGCCTGAGAAGGAGGGATGGTATCCCATTTTCCAGGCAAGAACATGGAGGCTCGGAAGGCCTATGACTGATGTACCATCACAGAACTAGAGATGGAGGAGTGGGGTCCCAAACCCGAGCCACAGGGCTGCGTCCCTTCTGCCATGCCAGCTTGTGTCTCTGGTCCTGAGCGTTTGGGGCTTGGGAGCCTACGTGTATTACCATTCATCTTTGGGATTTTGTGGTCTAGTCTTCAGAGGTGCTGAATGATGCTCCCCAGACGGAAGCCGCGGCCCCGTGGGAGGCGGGGAGAGCCTGGGAAAGGCCCCGGGAAGAGCAGCTCGGGTGCCAGGCCCGAGCCTTCTCTTTCTCTTGTCCTGTGCGACCTCCCCCTCCAGCTGTTCTGATCCCCGGTGCTCACCCTGGGTCGTGCTGGCTCCCCAGTGGGATAACACCATGGCAGGTTCATGGACTGTCTCCTTTACACCACTGTGACTTCTGCCCATTTGGATGTGAGGATTGGGAAGGACCCTGGTCAGAAGAGCCCAACTCTGGGCTGTTGAGAGTCCAAGGCCGAGGGCCTGGCGCGCACAGCAGATTTGATAAAAGGCTTTCAGAGCTGGTGTTGTTTATGCTTAGCCCCAGCTCCAGCATCGGAGGCGACGGGAACTGACATGATTTGGGGGGAAGGGGAGAGTCTCTTGGGAGAACCAGAGAGTGAAACACTAGGATAGGTTTCTGAGAAAGGACGCACAGGTATGGCCACCCGCTGCCCGGGGACTTAGAGCTAGATAGGGGCAGAGTTCTCCAAGTCATTGAGACCGAGGGAGACGCTGCCCCGCAGCTCTGGGGAGCCCCTTCGAGCCTTTTCCACTGTGATGATGTCAGCCCCCTGGGCTGATCGCAGGGATTTTAGAAGTGATTTTAGGAATGGGCGATGTTTTCCTGTCTCCATGAAGGGTAGGTACAGAGTGCAGCTGAGAAAAGCTGGCAGACCAAAGACCCAAGGAGACCAGGAGGTGCCACCAAACCAGAAGGGTAACAGAGCTCTCCAGTGGGGCTTGGGGATGTGCTGCTTCAGGTGATGGCCTGTGGGAAGAATGCTCCCGACCGTGGGCCGCTTGGGGCCCTACGCAGACGCCAAAGGTGCTGGGGAGGAAAGGAGGCCCGAGGCCATGACAAACCCCATCTCCTCCCTGGACTCTCCTAAGGAAATCCCTCCAAACTTAGAAGCTACCCAAGAGAATGACACGTGGGCTGTCCCTAAATTAGCTAAGGCTCTACCCTGACCAAAGTATTTTTTTCCCCTCCAGATATAATGAGGGTTCTATGAAAGATTAATTCATAGGATAAAAATGAATCAAGTTACATTTGCTGCACGCTGGAGTTCGCAGTCTGTGAAAACGGTTCCTGACATGTGCGTTTCCTTGACTGTCTCCCTTACCGTAGAGCAAGAACATGCATGGCAGTTAGTAGGTGGCCAGCACTTCTTTTTTTAATTTTTTGGTGGTACTGGGGTGGAACCCAGGGGCTTTCTACCCGTGGGCTATACTCCCAGACCTATTTTATATTTTATTTGGAAACAGGGTCTCACTGAGTTGCTGAGAGCCTCACTAAGTAGCTGAGGCTGGCTTCGAACCCGTGCCATCCTCCTGTCTCAGCCTCCCAAGTGCGGGGATTACAAGGGTGCGCCACCACGCCCGGCTCAACATTTCTTTTTTAATGAATTACTCAGGATACAAATACAAGTTGGATCATCACAGTTGAACTAGAGGTGACTTTGACTGTCAAGCGGATGGGTTCATTTTTTACATTTTGTACACGGGGCAGGTTTTCATCAGCGTTCTCACCATTGTGACCTAAAAACCTGCTGACCACAATGGACAGGAAAAATGATTTATTTGCTCACAGTTCTGGAGATTTCAGGGGTTCAGTCCATGTTAGGCCAGGTTACATCAGTGGAGTGAGAGGCAGAGAGGGGGAAATCGAGGCTCTGCTCTCACACCGCGGAGGTCAGAAGCAAGAGAGAGGCAGCCAGTAGGTAAGGGGGTTCAGAGACACAGCACAGTCCCTCCGGCCACGCTCCCAGGGACCCACCTCCTCCAGCCACACCCCACCTGCCTAGGCGACCACCCAGTAAATCCACGGCAATAGATTTGTGTACTAATGAGATCACAGATCACAACCCTCATGACTTAATTACATCAACTGTGAACATCAATACCTGAGCTCTTCCAGGGAACACTCCGTATCTAAACCACCGCAGGACACTTGTGGAGGACAAAAAGCACACCTCTGTTGACCACGATTAGTATTATTATTTTTGCAGGGCAGGGGATTAAATCCAGGGCCCTGCACCTGCTAGGCCAAGTAATCTATCACAGAGCTCATCGATGACAAATTTAACACGTACCATCTGGGACATTTAGGGGTAACCTGGAAGATCCATGGCTTGCTGCCATTTGTAATTTAGCCCCAGCCCAATTGTGAATTTGGCAGACAGAGGACCAGGTTATGCAAGAGAAGGCAGCTACTGGGCAAGGGCGAACCTGGTAGCTGAGCCAGCGTGCGCAGCTCCAAAACACCACGGACCTGTGGTCCTTTGTTGGTCCTCCCGTATGTAGCTCTGAAGATATAAAAGTGTTGCTCTTTTGTGAGAATAACTGTTTGACGGAGCCATCTGCTAGAGTGAGTGATGGTGGGAAAGGAAAATAGAAAGGTCGAGAAAGTGACCCAATTCACTGTATGACCGAAACCACTTTCCCTGGGTAAGCAGATTTGGATTCTGCCATCTACTCTGGGACCCAGCTTCTAAAAACTAGTTTTCCATAGGCTCAAACTTTTTTCTATGTGTTTCCTTTCCAAGTCTTTTTTTTTTTCTCTTAAATTTTCTCATCATCTGTGGGATTTGTGAGACCTCAGTGATTTTTGTGCTTTGGCTTACAATGTTACACAAGGGAAATCTATGGCATGGTCATAAAGCCTTTGGAAGGAAGATGATTTTAATCACAGATGTCTCTGATAATTATTAACCAGCAAGCCCCTTGGAGGAAAGCCATTTTTCCCCCATAGATTCTTGGGGTTGCTTTGACTTTTCCCCCACGGTGTCAAAGGTGTCCCCGGGAAACTTTCCCATTTGATTTAATTGCCATTTAATTCCGAAAGCATGGCTTCAATTAGACATCCTGATTTATGGCACCATTGGGCTCCTCTTGGCAAAGACATCCCAAGAGATGGGCCACTTCTAATTGACTGATTTCAAACAAGCTCATCTCTTCCGCTCGGGGAACTTCAACTGCGCTTCCAAGCCTCTGAAACCCGAGATCCTGGAGGCTGCAGGAGATGACTTCCCCTGACTCCGAGTTACCTAATCATCGGAAGAACGATTTAATTAATGCATCCACTCCCTCTCTGTTTTTCTTGGGCCTTTTGTGTAGCTAGTGCTGTGCTAGGTAAGAGAGGTAAAGAAAGGAAGGAATCCGCAGCAACAACAATAACAAACCCTCACGCGGGCCCCGTCTCTACTGGTGAGTGGAGTGTTGGAATAGCCGTGATGGGCGAGGAAACATCCATACAAGTATTTTCTAAGAATTATTTGCTTACTGTCTCCATAACTTGTTTCCATATCCTAGGTTCATCTGTAATATTATTTTTCTTTTACAATTCAGTTTCTATCAACTCACTTCTTTTAAAAAAAACAAGTTAATACCTTCTTCACCTTGTTCTAAGCGGCATCTGTCAAGTGATAGCTCCATGTGGCAGGGGTGGTTTTTTTTTTTTTTTGGTGGTACTGGGGTTCCTGGAAGCCCTTCTACCTCTGGGCTACACTCCCAGACCTAATTTTTTTTATATACTTTTTTGTTTGGGAACAGGGTCCTTTAAGCCAGCGTGGCTGGCTTCGAACCTGCGCGATCCTCCTGTCTCATCCTCCCAAGCGCGGGGATGACAAGCGTGCGCCACCACGACCAGCAGCAGAGGTGTTTTTAAAGTATGTATTAAAATAAAATTTGTAGCTAAGCATGATGGCGTATTCCTGTAATCCCAGTCCTTGGGAGGCTGAGAAAGGAGAATTGCAACTTTGAGGTCAGCCTCGGTAACTTAGCAAAACTCTGTTTCAAAATAATATTTATTTATTTTTGTGTGGTACTAGGGACAAAACTCAGGGCCATTCTACTTTTGGGCTATATCACCATACCTTTTTTTTTTTTTTTTTGGTGGTACTGGGGTTCCTGGAAACCCTTCTACCTCTGGCCTACACTCCCAGACCTATTTTTTATATTTTTATTTGGAAACAGGGTCTCTTAAGCCAGCGCAGCTGGCTTCGAATCTGCGCGATCCTCCTGTCTCTGCCTCCCAAGCGCGGGGATGACAAGCGTGCCCACCACGCCCGGCCCTATTTTAATTTTTAAATTTGAACACATCCCGTGTGATGGTCTTGATGTCACTGGGAGGGCGTGATGGCCGGGAGAGCCGGGCTGGCTCGCCCCTGGGTGGCTGAGTATGTGCGTTCTACTTCTCCTCTTAGATTATTAAAAAAAAAAAAAAAAAAAAAGGAAAAAGGTGAGAGAGAGGCTGCGATGATAAGTGGGAGGGTATAGAAAGATTTATTGGACAATTATCAATGTTTTCCCTTGCTGGACACTCCTGTGGTAAGTCGTTATTTCTTGGGGGGAAGGAATCCCGGACGTCCCCCTCTGCGCCTGTGAATCCGGTTCTTCCCTTGGGCTGGTCTGTGGCCCTGAGTTGTAGAGAAGTCAGGGACTTCTTCACGGACTGAAGTTGAGTTTTCTTCCTCTGCCATTTACTTGCTATAATTCTTTCAGTTTTTTTTTTGCCATAGTCTAGAACCTCCTTTATTAATATTCTCTTAATACTTTTTAAAATCGATTGGCAGCCCAGTATGGTAGTGCACTCCTGTAATCCTAGTACTTGGGAGGGTGAGACAGGAGGATCACCGGTTCAAGGCCAGCCTCTCCAATTTAGCAAGACCCTTGGCAACTGAGTGAGACTCTGTTTCAAAATACAAAGGTCTGAGAGTGTAGCTCAGAGGCAGAATGTCCCAGGATTCAATTCCCAATTAAAAAAAAAAAGAAAAATCGATTAGTGCTTTTTTAAAAAATTAGTCTCAGTCCTGGTCCATAATCCAATGGGTTTGGAGCTGGTGCGGCTGTGTATGCGAGCATTCGTGCCCATGAGTAAGTATCGATGTCATTCTCAATGAAATAAATGCATGGTCATTATACTTCAAAACAATGTTTAGCATGCATTTAATTCTGGGAGTGGTGGCTATAATTTTGCCTTTCAATTTTTTTGCAATAGCCTTGAATCTCCTTTATTACTATTGTCTTAAATACTTTTAAAAATTGACTAGCAGCCAAGTATGGTGGTGCATTCCTATAATCCGAGTACTTGAAAGGCTGAGACCAAAGGACTGACGGTTTGAGGAAAGCCTCAGAAACTTAGCGAGGCGCTCAGCAATTTAGTGAGATCCTGCTTCTGATTAAAAAAATAAAACAGGGCTGGGCGCATAGCTCTGAGGTAGAAACCCCGTGGGTTCCATCCCCAGTACCACAAGAAAAATAAAACAACAACAAAAACCATCTGCCAACCAAACCCATAATTTTATGGGATAAGGCTATTTAGGAACAAAAAGAGTTATTTTTATTTTCCAACCTAAAACTATGCTCTTCGTATACGTAGTACATTATACCACACTTTGCAAAGCAGTGACTTAATTCGAGACAGTGTAGCCTCCTTCAAATGGGAAGCCATTTGGAATTGCTATGGTGATGGTAACCTGTGGCCCAGGATGGAGGCTGCGCAAGTGCCGTCTGATCCCCACTCGGATCCTGGCTCCGGGAGCCTGAGCCACTGACCAGTAGCTGTGACTTAAAAAAAAAACACCAAAAACACCTGGCCGGGCGTGGTGGCGCACGCTTGTAATCCCAGCCCTTGGAGGCTGAGACAGGAGGATCGCACAGGTTCGAAACCAGCCTCAGCTACTGAGTGAGGCTCTCAGCAACTTAGTGACACCCTGTTTCCAAATAAAGTATAAAATAGGGCTGGGAGTATAGCCCGGAGGTAGAAAAGTCTCTGGGTTCCACCCCCAGTACCACAAAAATAAATAAATAAAAGGCTCCAAATCCTAGAAACAGCTTTGACTCTTTCTCCCAGCCCCACAGACAAGCCGTCCACACATCTTGCTGGCTCAAACTCCAAAACACAGCCCCAGTTCAGCGACTTCCTCTCCCCCCCGCCTTGTTGCAAGTCCGCTCTCTTTGGCTTGACAACACCCTCTTTGCTGTTTTCCCCAAGTCCAGTGGATTGGAAACACAGCCAGAAGAAAGCCATTTGTAGTCGGTGATTATGCCCAAGATACAAATAAATGCTCATTAGAGAAATAAGAAGAAAGGTAATTTAAATATTTAAAATACTCCGCACCACAAATGGTAGAAGGGGAGATGACCAGCACGGTCGGGTGACCCCCGTAATAACATGCAGGTCAAGCTCGCAGAGCCCCCTTTTAAAAGCCCACTAAACACACTGCCTTCATAATTTACCATCCCGCTCGGACACAGCACACAGGGCGGTTTTAAATTGATAGGCTACGAGAATAAATACCAAATCAGTCAAAGGAGTCAGCAAATGTTCGGAATTACAGGAAACCATAGAGATGGCCGTAATTACATCATTATCTAATCTCCCTGCTTCTGAATACCATCGCGAAGAATAGCCTCTCTCATCTTCTGTCATTTTCTTTTCTTGTGAACTTATCCATTTTCTCGCAAGAACAAGACATCCATATTTTAGGGTTTGCTGTATTTTGCCGTGCGCACGCGAGGCAGTAAAAAAAAAAAAGACTCGTCGGAAACGTGATGGAAAGGACGCTCATAAAGGGCGGTCTTAGAAAAGGCCGTAAAGGAATGTGGCCGGGGAAGGCAGGGGGCTCTTTTCTTTAAGTTCTTTATTGACTGGGATGAAGACCAGGAAGAAAGTACTCGGCTCTTCCTCCCCTGCCGCCCCCGGACTACTCCACATTAGGATTTTAGAAGGTGGTTTTGCAGAGAGGTCTGCCGGCACTTGAAATCCAAAAACAGGGTTTATAAATTCCAGAGGAAGTAAAGTCTTTGCCTCCAAAAATATTTTACCACTCATAGCCGGGCGTGGTGGCGCACGCTTGTCATCCCCGCGCTTGGGAGGCGGAGACAGGAGGATCGCGCAGGTTCGAAGCCAGCCGCACTGGCTTAAGAGATCCTGTTTCCAAATAAAAATATAAAATAGGTCTGGGAGTGTAGCCCAGATGTAGAAGGGCTTCCAGGAACCCCAGTACCACCAAAACACAAAACAAAACAAAAATATTTTACCACTCATGACATTTTTTTGTGGTCCTGGGAATCTAACCTGGGGACATGCGGCCTTTGAGCTATATCCCCAGCCCTGTTTTATTCTTTACTTTGAAATCAGGGTTCCAGTGATTTGCAGAGGACCTCACAAATTGCTGAGGCTGGTCTGAAACCTACAATCTTCCTGTCTCGGCCTCCCAGGTACTGGGATTACAAGTGTGTGCTACATGCTCAGCTTGACATTTTAAGCTGACGGTAGGCAGTCTGGGTGTTGGTATGAACTTTTTTTGTGTGTGTTTGAGTATGAAACTGGAGGTTGAACCCCAGGGGTTTTCTACCTCTGAGCTCCACCCCTCAGCCCTTTTTAATTTTTGTTTTGAAACAGGTCTCAGTAGGTTGCTGAGAGTCTTGTTAAGTGGCCGAGGCTGGCCTTGGGTCTGTGATCCCCCTGTCTTAGTCTCCCAAGTACCGGGAATAGAGGTATATGCTGCCACGCCCAGCTGATCTGAACTTCCTAAGGATGTAGGAAGGGCCAGCAAAGATCGTCAAGGAGAGCTGGACAGAGTTAAGGCCGCAGCATCAGGGTGATAGAAAGGAGCTCAGAAATGATAGAAGTTATACTGGGTTGAAGAGAAGCATCCTGGATTTCAGGACCATCAAGGATACTGGGTGTGAGAGGTAGAAATAGGGTCTTTGCCAATGTAGTTCTGTTAAGACGAGGTCATGAGGGACCAGGATGAACCCTAAAGCCAATGGCCATGTCCAGGGTACTTGTTTTCAGAGCGCCCCACCTCCTCCTCCGCCCGACCAGCTCCACCTACGACACACCACAGATGGCTCCCACGGCCGCCGCCTCCAGAATCTGAGATCTCACAGACCAGGTTAAAAAAAAGAGAGATTCAAGGAATTCACAAAGAGTTCCCAACACTTCATTTTGCCAAGAAAGAATTTCTTAAAAAAAAAAAAAAGAACATTAAGAAAAGGAAGAAGAACACAGCATTACCAGCTTTTCATGGAAAAAAAAAAGTCCATCACAAATACAGTGACGCACACAAGCCTGGAGTCACAAGGAGGATCTGGCGTCAAGCTTCTCAGGTTGCCCATGAGCTGCGGCCCTTCCTCCTTTCCCTTCATCTCCCTCTGTCCTGCACGGGGCCTCCTGGTCACTCGGGGTCACAGGGCCATTTCTGCCTCGGTGACGAGTTTTCGTCTGCTGTGCCCTCTCCCTAGGACACCTCCCTGTGCCTTCAAAGCCGGGCTCCAGTTCACTCAACCCTCGTGAAATGTCACCTCTTCGTGTGCTCCTCCCTGGCGACCTGATGTCGCCTGACGTATGCCGTATTTACTCGACGTCTTCCTCTCCCCACCACAAAAAGAACCTCGGGGCACCAGGGCTCTGTCTTTGCCAGTGTCTAGTGACACCTGTAGCGCCTGCCACAATGAATAGAATCGCTGTATTTGGCTAATTCTATCAAATCGAGTAAAATGCTTCATAGTGAGAAAATTTCACTCGTTGAGAATGTCCAACGTTATCCCTATTTCCCCTCATTCCAACCAAGAAAGGGGAAGATGTGATCCTACCCGCCTTGTTATTTGTTGTGGATTCAGTGTTGAATTAACATTGTGGGGCCGAAGACTTCAGGGGTCTCAAACCCTAGAGGCTGTTTGGTTTCGCTCATCAGTAATTGTTATATGTAAAGATATTTTGGGGTCTGGCTACTCAGTTTCCCTAAAGAAACCCCAACTTCAATGAAAACACACACACACACACACACACACACACACACACACACACACACTAAACACCAGTACCAACCAAGCCATTGGGCCACAGTCCTTCTGTGACCAGGCTTTGTGAGCGAGCGCTGCTTGTCACTTGAGGTGGGGACCAGCTCCTGGCTGGTCATCTCAGCACAGACGGACCTCCCTTCATGTGCTGAGGGCTGTCTTGGTTTCTGTTTGACTTACTCTCCATAGAAGTCCCTACGTGCACGACTCCCAGACATGACGAGGCTTTTGGATGGTGGTAGAGTGGAGCTCTGGCATGGGTCAACATTATCACTCCTGTAACTTAAGACAAATGACCAACAGCTTAGAGGAGGGAAGGTTTATTTGCTCACAGTTCTCGAGATTTCAGGGGCTCAGCCCATGTTAGGCTTGGTCTGCGGAGCTCAGGGCAGGAGAAGCAAAGAGAGAGAGGGAGCAAAGACTCTGCTAAGACCCCATGGAGGCCGGACGCAAGGGAGCCCAGGACGCAGCACAGTCCCTGAGGCCACACCCGCGGCCCCACCTCCTCCAGCACCATCTCACCTGTCTAGGTTACCACCCAGTGAATCCACTTAAGCCACATGCATTATGTCAAGAGAATGGGGTTAAAAAAAAAGCCACTGGCCACTTAGGAGAATGTTTTAAAACTAGAAAACGGGCCAATCGTTTTTGTCCATGGCTCTTCATGACAAAAGCTCCCTTCTTCATTCTGGGGCCTGGCTTCCTCGGGAGCCAGAGAAATGCAAAAACATCCAAGGTCAAAGCTTTTCTTGAGCCGCGAGAAGTCGGGCATCTTTAGAAATGGGTAAACCAATTATCCCCCTGGTCCGGGGCCGGCTTCTGCTCACTGGCATCGTTGCTCTTGGCTGGCTCTCCTCTTGGCACACGAGGACAGTGTCCTGGAGCACAGCCATCCCCAGATCCATGCTTTACAAGGGGCAGCTCTCTTCTGAAAACTGTGCCGTTCCAGGCCACGGCAGGTTGACAGAGGACTTGGCCATGGCTACCGCAACAGAGTCATTAGAAGTAATCAGGCCTCTGCCCAAATAGTGGATCGGAGGGAAGAGGGTTGTAAAACTCCCGCTGGATATTCTGCTGGAGTTGGCAGTGCGTCCCGTAAATCCCGGGGCCGCTCTGCCAAGGCAGTGCCCTGTGCCAAGACCCAAACTCCAGGAGCCAAGAGGGCTTTCCTATTTGGGGCTTTCCCTCTGGGATCCCCAGCAACATGCTATCCTGAAGGTTTGTAGGAAAAAAGAAATCATAACCTTCCCGGTCCACCACTGGCTTAGGAAGGAGCTGCTTCCCACATTCTGGGTGTGCTGAGAAAACAAACTGGCTGGCTCATGCCAATTTGTGATTCATCTTCTCTCTGCAGTGCCCTCCTCTGCTCCCCTTTCCACCAACGGACTGCAGGAAGGATGCTGCAGGCAGGCTCTGGGAGAGACGGGGAGGAGGCGCCCCTGCGCCACTTCCTGCGGCTTGTTTTGGAAATGCACGTGGAGGGAAGGGAAGTTTGAGCCTGGTAAAGATGCCGGGAACTTTCTTACCAGCTCCCTAGTCTCCGGGGAGGTGGCAGATGAGAAGATCTGCCAGCTCTGCCTCTTGTCTTTCCATGTGGTGGCACCCACCGCAGTTGAGCAGAAGCACTTCATGCCAGACAGACCCTCCCTGGTCTGCCACGACGCCTGCCTCTAGGGCCGCGTATGTTTGCCATTTATCGCTGTTAAGCAAGGTCTTTCCTGACCTGCTCTCTTAAAAGTCAGGGCAAGCAATGTGGGAGGTATAAATCAAAATGGCACCGAGATTCCATCTAACCCAAGCAGAATGGCAAGCAGAAAGAAGTCAAACAACAATAGATGCTGGCGAGGATGCGGGGAAAGAGGAACTCTTCTGCACTGCTGGAGGCAGGGCAAACTAGTTCAGCCGCTATGGAGATCAGTGTGGAGATTCCTTAGAAAACTGGGAATGGATCCACCATATGATCTGGCTTTACCACTCCTGGGTAACTTTCCAAAGGGGTTGAAAGCAGAGAACTACAGTAACATATGCATACCCATGTTCAGAGCACAGTTCGTACTAGCCAAACTACGGAACCACCCTCGGTGTCTATCAAAAGGTGAAGGAATTACAAAAATTATGGGATGTACACACAATGGAATTTTACTCAGCAGTAAAGAACAAAATGATGTCATTCATAAGAAGATGGAAAGACCTGGAGAACATTATGTTAATCACCAGAGGAGAGGGGACATGTGTTTTCTTAGAGGGACTCCAGTTAATGGAGGAGGTCCTCAGTGGAGCCAGGAAGCACGGGCAGGGGAGGAAGCCCGAGGTCCATGAATGAAAACGCCACCTGCGACCACGTGTACACGTGTGAACATACCATTGTTAACCCGGACGCTCGGTATCAGGAGGGAGGGAAACGGGAGACGAGAGAATCAAGGACTGTGAGAATAGACCATCGTGAACATGATCTGCATTATAATGCACCGATAAAATAAATAAGATAAAAAGAAGGCAGGCCAACGACCTCCCCTCTGGCATTCTTGCTTCTCTTTTTCTGTCTTATTTTTCTCTAGAGTATTTACTACCATGTAACACAATTCACATGCTGCTTATTTATTCGTTTCTTTTGTGGAGCTGGGGAAGAGACCCAAGTTCCTGTGCATGTTAGGCGCTTTACTACTGAGCTATGCCCCAGTCCCCAGATCTTATGCTTCTAAAAATTTTTCATCAATCTCTGTCAGCCAGGTAGGGAAAATGGTTGCCTCTCTTTTGGTCAACACTGTATACCCAGTGCCTGGCCTGTAGCAGATTCTCAATAAATATTTGTTGACCCAAACGAAAAATGTTCTAGGAACCACATTTCTATTAAAAGCAGGAGGCAGCTGGGCACATCGGCGCACATCTGGAATCTCAGTACCTGGGAGGCCGAGACAGGAGGAGCTCAGATTTGAGGCCAACCTCAACAACTCAGTGAGACTTTCGGCAACTTAGTGAGACCCTGTTTCAAAATAAAAAATTAAAACAGGGCCGGGGTGAGCGGGAAGCAGTGCTTCTATCGGCAGGCCTTTTCGGGCACCGAGGCAGCTTCACTCCCACGCTGCTCTGCTTCCTTTCTGTGGGTCTGATCTACAACCTCTGGTGGACAGAGGTTCATGTCTTCAGTGTTGAACCACTGACTGTATCTCAAGACTGAACCAGAATCAGGAGATACCCTCAATCCTGAAGGGGCCATGAACAGAGATGACCGACACCCCCTCGACATGCTTCTGGGCTTTGAGCAGAACTACGGACCTCGACAGAGCCTGTGAGCTGACTCCCAGCCCCATGACGCTCGGCTGCCCTTTTAAAACAAACCGTTCGCAATGGCCCATGTCAGCTTGGGCTCCCGGCAAGTGGGCCCCGAGGCAGGCCTGGACAGAGGTGGTGGACACAGGAGATGAACACAGGAGGCACCGGGCGGGGACAGGGGAGCGCGATAAGCCAGGGGACCGAGCAAGTCCATCCTGGCTGTGCCACTGTGGCTTCTTCTCCCGGGGGCCTGGGGACCACCCCCCGCCCAGGTGACAGGTGTATTATCCATCAACTTCCCAGCGCCATTGGGGAAGGGCTGCTTCTGGGGCGCTTACTGGTTTCCAGAATGTACTGCCCAGAGTGTGATCCCGCAGCCAGGAGGACAGGCCGAGGCTGTGGAGACAGGAGACAGGTGGATCGTGTGCTCTGGCGCCGGGGAGCGGGAGAGCAGAGCCTTATCTAGCCTATCCCCAACCCCCATCTGCCATCCTGACATTTAAAGGTAAACAGAGGAAAGTACTTACAATCAAATAATATTTATTTTTTGTGGTACTGGGGATCGAACCCAAGGGTATGCTACCTCTGAGCTACTCCCTAAGCTCTATTTTATTCTTTATTTGGAAACAAGTTCTCACTAAGTTGCGGCGGGCCTCACTAAGTTGCTGAGGCTGGCCGCGATCCTGTGATCCTCCAGTTTTAGCCTCCCAAGTACTGGGATGACAACTGTGCGCCACCATGCCAGGCAATAGTACGTATTTTAATTAATTAATTAATTAATTTTTGTGGAACCCAGGGGTTTTCTACCTTGGAGCTACACTCCCAGACCTATTTTCTATTTTATTTGGAAACAGGGTCTCACTAAGTTGCTGAGAGCCTCACTAAGTAGCTGAGGCTGGCTGCGAACCAGCGCGATCCTCCTGTCTCAGCCTCCCAAGCGCGGGGATGACAAGCGTGCGCCACCACGCCCGGCCAAACAGTATGTGTTTTAACACTGAGATACTTGGGAAGATGTGCTAGACCACAGCTGCTTGTCTTCAGACACAGAGACATTGACGTAGGCAGCGATGAATGCAGAGTGAGACGCTGGTGTTACATGGGAGACTCCGACACCACGCGTAGTATGGCCTTTGCAGTGTGGTTTCCCAATACGATCAACAAGTCTTGGTACCTAGTGGACAAAGGGAACTTCCCTCCACGTAGACAGCGTCCCATTCTTGTAGAATTCACGGATTATCAAACTATGTGAAGAATTTTTGCGCCCTTGAGGCAAATGGACACAGGGCCTGGGTACATTAATTAGGGCATGAATGGCTGGTGGACCCTGGGAGGCTGGGGCCGTGCACAGTCCTTCATGCTGTGGCGCTATTTACGCAGTGCAGGCAACTGGCACCTCTGGGCCCTCACTGCTAAATGCCTGTGTCCCCTCTCAAGCCTTGTGACCGCTGGCTCCCCAGAAGTTCTGGAAGATTGATCAGAGGCATTATCATTCTCATTTGTAAGTTGCAGAGCAAGAGAAAAGGTCTAGCCAGGCGTGGTGGTGCACGCCTGTCATCCCAGTACTTGGGAGGCTGAGACAGGAGAATGGCAGGTTCGAGACCAGCCTCAGCAATGCAGAGGGCCTCTCTGCAAGCTAGTGAGACCCTATTTCAAAATGAACAAAAATAAAAAGGGCTGGGAGTGTAGCTTGGTGGTAGAATGCCTCTTCATTCAACTTATAGTACTTAACACACACACACACACACACACACACACACACGGAAGAAAAAGAGGAGGAGGAGGAGATGGTAGAGAAGGAGGAAGAGGAGATGGTGGTGGAGGAGGAGGCCTAAGAATGGTTGAGACATGATTTCCCATTGTCTAATATTATTAGAAATTTGAAACAAAAATTAGAGGTGAATTATGAAAAGGAGAGCCTGATTTGCGGGGACCTCTGGTTTGTGCTAGACCCACACCCCCTCCAGAAGCCAAGAGGAAGGCTGGAGAAGCCGCAGCCCGTGACACCCACTGTGACTCTTTCCAGGAAAGCTCTCGTGTATCACCGGAACTGCACCTGCCTGTGATGTGGCAGGCTGGGGAAGGTGCCGAAAAAGATCATTTCTCCCAAAGAACGCTTTCCAGCAGATGTGTCATTCTTCCTTGACCCGGCATCTAAATTCAGAGATCTGGGGCGAATGACAGAGGAGTTCGCTCATCACTGGGGATGTGCACCGGTGCAGAAGAATCTGAGAGGCTTTGGGGTGGGTTCTCTATTTACCAGCCCTTCAGCGCTGACAGGGAAGAAAGAAAGGGCGGTGCAGGGCGCATCCTGGAGGCCGGGTGGGGGGCAGGGCAGACACACGGTGCAGAATTCAGGGCATGTGGAGTCTTCGTGCTTTGTGAGCTCAAGAGCTAAGGCTGAACTTGCCCTCCAGGGGGAGAGAAAGAAAGGGTTTGAGGCAGCCCCGCTGTGCAAAAAGCCACGTTAGCTCCAGCACATGGGCCCTGGCCCCTGGCTTTGGGCCGGACACATGAGTCTTGAGTGCAGATTTTGTCATGGCTGTATGGTTACGAGAGCTGGCTTTGGAGCCAGGCTGCCTAGAGTCGACCCCCCATATTTATGGCGCAGAAGCTCTGGTCCTTGGGCTAGATACTCAATTTCTGGTACCTCAGTTTCCCCGTCTGTAACATGGGTATAATGCTAAGTCTTTGGTTTTTGTAAGGATTAGGTAAAGTTGTAAGAATGCTGAGCATAGTACCTAGAACATGATAAAATGTGCTAATATTGGTATTATTATTAAAATCTGGACAGGGATCACAACTTTTTTTGAACAATGAAATATCCCTTTGTGCATGCTAGGGATAAAACAAAATAAAATGAAATAAAACTGCGTTCTGGATTTCTTTTTCAGTGGATTCGTGATTGTGGCATAGGAATGCTCACTGGCAGGCAAACGGATGGAACTCGAGGATATTATGCTAAGTGAGATTAGCCAGTCTCAAAAAACAAGTATTTGTTTTCTCTTATCTGCGGCAGCTAGATAGAGATTGGTAAACAAGGGTAATATCAGATAGGAAGAAGAGATTCCCATGGAGAAATGACGGGGTTTAGGGGAGAAAGACAGAGACGTAAAAAATTTTACAGCTGAAATGATGCAATATGATGTATGTAAAATGACCCATCCAGTCTCAGGGAGGGAGAGCGTGAGATCTAAAGGGAAGGGCCCCAAGAGTAGAGGTTCCTATCACTCTACACCTCAACAGATGTCTAATTACGATGCACCAAATAAAAGTATACAAGAGTAAAATGAAATAAAATGACTACCAGCGTGGTGAATTCAAGGTGACCCACACCTCCTACCTCCTACCTCCTCCTGGCGCAATCGTGCCCAGCACCGTTCTCCAGCAGTGACTACTGATTCCGCTGGACAACAGGTCGACCTCCTGATCAGAGTGCGAGAGAGTCGGACGGGGTGACCACATCCCACCGAGTCTAGCACTACGCAAATTCAACCGAGGGAGGAAAAGGCGGGGAGATCTGTAGCCTGTGGGTCACACCATCAGGGACAAAGTGAGGTACAGTCTCCTGCCGGGTTTTCACTAGCGTGTTGAGTTAGCAATCTATTAAATGTGCGCATGCTCTCTTTACAAAGAGCGACCTCATCCTCCTTTCTCTGAAATCTTGGGCTTTCACGGTGATGCTTTTCTGTTGTGGAGAAACTCGGCGAGGCTTTGCATGCCATCACCTCGAATCCTCTTTCCATTTTGCATCCCTTTCCGGTACCCAAGTCAACTTAGGAGTCAGCCGGCCGCCATATTTGTTAGTTCTTTACTTAGTCCAAGAGAATGAAGACATCTTTGTAATCCTTTTTTAATTTTTTTTTTTTTTTTTGGAGGGGCGCTGGTGCTTGAACTCAGCCCTGTTTTATTTTTTATTTGGAAACGGTCTCACTAAGTTGCTGAGGGCCTCGCCAAGTTGCTGAGACCAGCCTCCAACCTGTGATCCCTTTGTCTCGGCCTCCCATGTGCTGGGATTACAGGGGTACACTTAATTTTATCAAGCCCGGCTATAATGAAGCCTTAAAGATTGTTTCCCCCCCTCTGATGTTTGTCCAGAGACTGTCCAGTATACTAAAAGGACTGACGGACAGCTGAACTGGGTTTGCAGCTCACAGTGATGGGACCTTGGACCTGATGCTGCCATTACTGTGGCGGAAAGGGCTTCCCATCACCTGGCTCCTGCCTGCCTCTCTGACTTTATTTTCAGCTCCTTTCTTCTCCATTTTTATGTTCCATTTGCACCAAGCTTCTAGCTGTTTCTCAGATGTACCAAGCACCTGGCTCAGTACCCACAGCCTGGCTGGCCTCTCTGCTCGGATCTTTGCCACTTGAGACAAATAAGGGTTAGAATCACCTCGTGCCAGCACACTTCAGTATTTTTGCCAGATGAATGCCAGGGCCAAACTAATCCTGTTGGATTTAGCAAGTGAAAATATAGCACACACAGTTAAATTTGAAATTCAGATACCTACCATAATATTTTTGTATAAGTATGTCCCCTGCTGTCCTCTTTGTGAAAACACTTTAATTTCCAGGAATGCTAAATTTCAAAATAGAAGGGATTATGGGCCTATATTATTATTTTTCTCCATCTTACAGATAAGAAATGGAGGCCCAGAGAGGTTGAGAAACTTGGCTAAGATTACACATTCAGAAGGGTTCAGAGTCAGGTTTGACCCCGTTCTGCTGGACCCAGCCACTCGTTTATGAATGAATGAAAGTTTCTGATGCTAAACTTATTTAGCTACGCAGGAAGGCTTGACTCCTATTTTGTGCAATCGTTGGTAGCTCATACAGGCGTGGTGGCGCACGCTTGTCATCCCAGCATTCGGGAGGCTGAGACAGGAGGATCGCGGTTCACGGACAGCCTCAGCTACTACTTAGTGAGACCCTTTGCAACTCAGTGAGACCCGGTTTCAAAATAAAGAATAAAAAAATAGGGCTGGGGTGTAGCTCTGAGGTAGAATGCCCCTGGGCTCCATCCTAGTACTGCAAAAAAAGCTTGGATTATAAGGTGACGATTGGAACACAAATTCTTTTTTTCTTTTCACAGCCCTGGGGATTGAACCTGGGACCTAGCACATGCTGGGTCAGCGCTCGACCTCTGAACTGTTCCCCTAGGCCAAGGGAATCTTGTCAATTAACTCTAACATGAAAACTAGCACGTAACATGAACTTATTATGGAGAATGTATTGTGTGCAGAATACTGCCTTATATAATAATGATTAGTGAAAGTAATCATATAACCCAAGTCAGTCTCTGAAACGGAAATCAATCTTATGCACATGGGTGGAAAATGAGTGATACGTTTGAATAAATTCATTAGTATTAATTCAAAAGAACCTTTTTCTAGAGATTTTATTTTTTAATTTTTTTTTTTTTGTGTGTGGTACTGGGGGTGGAACCCAGGGGCTTTTCTACCTCTGGGCTATATATACTCCCAGACCCATTTTATACTTTGGTTGGAAACAGGGCCTCAGTAAGTAGCTGAGGCCGGCTTCAAACCTGTGTGATCCTCCTGTCTCAGCCTCCCAAGTGCTAGGATGACAAGCGTGTGCCACCACACCCAGCTTTTTTTAGAGATTTAAAAGATTATATATATATATATATATATATATATATATATATATATATATATACATTTTTTTTTTGAGATACAGGGGGATGTAACCCAGGGGCATTCTACCTTCAAGCTACACCCACAGCCCTATTTTTTTATTCCTTATTTTGAGACAGGGTCTCACTGAGTTGCAGAGGGCCTCATTAAGTAGCTGAGGCGCCTGCGAACTGTGATCCTCCTGTCTCAGCCTCTCAAATGCTGGGATGACAAGCGTGCGCCACCACACCGGGCTTAAACATCTTTTTGATAGAGGATAAAGACAAATGTTAGGTGCTCTTGAGGGGAGAAAAAAGAACATAAAAAGAAACCGGGCATGGGGGCACACACCTTTAATTTCAGCTACTTGGGAAAGCGGCAAGAGGATTGTAAGTTCAAAATGAGTCTAGGCAGTTAGTGAGACCCTGTCACAAAATAAAGACTAAGAGGGCTGGGGAGTAGTAGAGTATCCCTGGGTTGAAGTAAAAATAGAAAAAACATCAAATTCAGGTGTGGTGGCACACACCTATGATCCCGGTACTTGGGAGGCTGAGACAGGAGGATCACAGGTTTGAGGCCAGCAACTTGGTACGTCCCTTAGCACTTAGTGAGACCCTGTTTCCAAAAAAAAAAAAAAAAATTGGGATAAGGGTATAGTTCAGAGTGCCCCTGGGTTTAAATACCAAGTAAGTCACACACACACACACACACACACACACACACACACACACACACACACGACATACAAAGAAAGTCTTTTCTTTAGAACTTTTCTACATGGAAAGTTCTCCTTTGCCCCAGACAAGCCCTCTCTTCAGAAACCCCTTGCTGGTTTGAATATTGAGTCTTTATGAAGTCTTTTTTACCTGGTGTCTATTCTTCCATTCTTCCTTCTTTTTGTTTTAACGGCTTCATAAACATAGCCCTTATAGACATAAAATTCACTTATTTAAAAGGTATGCTTCAAATGGTTTTAAGCCTACTTAGAGTTGCGGAACCTTCACCATAATCTGGGAATCATCCATTAGCCCAACCTTCCGTGTTGGTTGACACTGACTCCTGGAACCCTTAACTCCCCAGCGATGAATCTGAGATGCAATTTATGACGTATTTACTTAAAAAAAATCTTAAGATGTGTAATCTATTGAACCAGGAATTCGAATTGTGGAAATTTACACTAACAAATTGGTCAAAGATACATGAAAAGATTTTGGCTACAAGGATGCTTAGTTCTGTGCTGTTAATTAGAATCAAAGTTAGAAACAACCTAAATATACAGCCATAGGCATCTATGGAATATATATTCCTGTGCCTGGCCTTCAAAAATAATTATAAAATACTTAATGTTAGGAGGAGGATGTACAAGTTACAAAACCATAGGCAGATATGATTAGTTTTTTTTTTAACGGTACTAGCGATTGAACCCAGGGGCATTCTACCTCTGAGCTACACTCAGCAGCCCTCTTTTTATTCTTCATTTTGAAACAGGGTCTCACAAAGTTGCGGCGGACCTCACTAAGTGTGCGGCTGAGGCTGGCTACACACTTGGAATCCTCCTGTCTCAGCCTCCCAAGTACTAGGATTACAAGTGTGTGCCACCATGCCCAGCTTTGAAAAAATAACTCTGTGATGTGAATGGACGTGGATGTACGTGTATGCACACAGGATAAATATCTACAATTGACAGCGGGTGGTTACAGAACCAAGAAATGACCTGGGTGATGGGGGAATGGCACTTCACAATCTCCTATACTCCCAGGCTCACAAGCAGCTATACACACATAGCATGGGAGTAATCCCCGAGGCTCTCTTCCAATCTGACTTACCAATCCAAAGCCCCTCCTTTAATCGCATCCCTGGACCACCATGGTCTCTTGACAATGGGATATAGATGATTCTTACTTTTGCCTATTTTTTCTATTTCTTTATAAATGGATCTGACTCAGCCTTCTTTTTCTATGTTACATGAATTAGTTATATAAAAACAAGGACACTTGGAGGAATCTTGTTAGGGTGGCCAGTGGAGAAATAAAGCAAATGAACAAAACCAGAGATAGTGGCGACTGCAGATCACGTTATTTACTGGACACAGTGGTGGCTTTCCCCTGCAGTGAAATTTTCACTAATACAAAGGGGATTTGCACTCCCAAATTATCCTTCCATTAGCTCTGAGGTAGATTCCTAGAATTGCCTCCTGACTTCTGAGAGTGAAAGTCTCCAAAGCTACTAATGAAGCCTATGCGAAGCTCAGCCATAGCTGGCCATTATGAGCTTGACATAAAATGAGTTTATAAGACTCCATCCAGTTTCCCCAGTGGGGTTCTGTAAAAAATACAACACGGGTTGCTAGGTTTTGCTGAGAATTGCCTGGTAATAAAGGTTTAGACTTCTGAAAAGTCAGAGTTGCCCAGCTAAGCAATGCAAAGAGGAGAGAAGAGGAGAGGAGAGAGAGAGGAGAGAAAGGAGAGAGAAAGAGGAGAGAGAGAGAGAGAGAGAGAGAGAGAGAGAGAGAGAGAGAGAGAGGAAGAGAAAGAGAGAGAGGAAGAGAGAGAGGAAGAAGAAGAAGAAGAAGAAGAAGAAGAAGAAGGAGGAGGAGGAGGAGGAGGAGGAGGAGGAGGAGGAGGAGGAGGAGGAGGAGGAAAGGGAAGGGAAGGGAAGAGAAGAGAGAGAGAGGAGAGAGAGAGAATATGTTGGGTTAGGGGAGGGTCCAAAATGAAACTCAGGAGATAAAGAACTGGGCACAGCCAAACTTTGAACATGGCACAATACGGCGTGTTTAATTTTGCTTTTCAGGGTCATTTCATGAACATTAATGTAGATTTAGAATAAGAATCCAGATTGCAAAAGAGTCAGTGAATGCTAGTTTTAGATAGCAAGTTTTAAACATAATCACATCTTTTATAGTGAACCTAGCATGCGTCAGGCACCATACAAAGTATTTTGTGTATACGCTCTCTTAATTCCTCCCCGCAGATTTGGGAATGGCCAGTAGTTCGAATCAGGAAGGGGAAGCACAGGGTATTGGGAAATTTTTGAAAAGTCGTGAAACTGGTAAGTGGAGATTTGAACTCGGACCTCTGCTTCAATTTCTTCTCGTTTTCCTTCTTGGTGTTGGTGGGTGGGGATGTTGTCTTCCTGACTTCTTCCTTGGTTACCAGCTGGAGAAGAAGTCATGATTCTAAAAGGATGGCATGCTTGGGTATGCCCACTTCTTGATCTTAAGGTCAACTGATTTGAGATTTGATTACATCTGCAAAATCTCTTCACGTCTATACCCAGATTAGTTGTGTGTGTGTTTTTCTTATTGAGGATTGAACTCAGTGCATTGTACCACTGAGCTATACCTCCAGCCCTTTTAGTTTTGAAACAGGGTCTTGTGAGGTTGCTGAAAGTCTTGGTTAGTTGCTGGAGGCTGTCCTCAAACCTGCGATCCTCCTGTCAGAGCCTCCGAAGTCGAGGGATTACAGGTGTGTACCACCACACCTGGCTTGGTTAGTTTGTTTGCAGAACCATAGGACAGGAATCTTGGGGACCATCTGTAGAATTCTGCATACCACAGATGGTCTTCAAAGTTTTGGCTTGATAATTGAGGCAATTTTTATATGACCTGGAGTGATACTTCTATTGTCCGAGAATCAATTAATACTTGTAAACACTAAGCAAGTATACTGGGGGAAAAAAATCAACTTTTGTAAAAAATAAAAACCCAACAACTTTATTTTCTTTATTTTTATCCTCCATCGTACATTCTTCAAGCCCTAATGCTGTGTCCTATTGTCCAACTTCTTGCAGCTGGCAATTTGTTCAAAGTTCAAAGGACATATCATCCCCCCCCCCATTCTAGTTTTACTATTCTATAATGATTCTGGATAATAACTGGTTGATAGAAAAAAATCTTTGCACTCAATAAGGAAAAATAGTGAAGTAATGAGTATTTAGTTAAATTTTTAATTTTAAAATACTGAGTATTGGCAGATCAGAAGTTGGCAAAAAATATTCTTGTCCAATTTGTGGATCAAATGCAAATAACCCCCTTTTGCTTCTTTCTAACGGGTTGCAATTGAAATTTAACATTTTTATTTTAGACTGACAAAAGGGAAAAAATGCCCAGCAATATTCTGAGGCCAAAAATTATGTCTGGAACCTCTAAGTAAGTCATTTCATAACAGTTTTGTCCCCAGGATGATGGCTTATCAAAATCACCCGGGATTTTTATTGCAGTGAACTATTCTAATGAAAAAGATTTGGTAGCAGGCGTTGCTTTAAGCAACACTATTTCCCAGGCTCTCTAGTGGTTTTATATGAGAAAACTGTGAAATTTCATAGTGGCTACAGCTTATAATAGTATTCAGAGAAATGCAAAATTTTCCTGGTGTAATATTGGCAAAATAGGCAAAATGTGTTTTATCTTTTTTTTTTTTTTGTGGGGGTACTGGGGATGGAACCCTTCTCCGGGCTCCACTCCCAGACCTACTTTATATTGTTTAGTTGGAAACAGGGTCTCTTAATCCAGCGCGGCTGGCTTCGAACCTGCGCGATCCTCCTGTCTCCGCCTCCCAAGTGTGGGGATTTCAAGCGTGCGCCACCACGCCCGGCATGTTTTATCTTTTTGAAAACAAAACAAAACAAAACAAAAAACCACAGTTTTCAAACGCTGCAACCCCTCAATACTGATCCCCCCTTAATTTATGCAAGTATTTATTTATTTGTATTCTATAGGGTGTCAGACCCTGTTCTAGGTGCTGCCAAAATATTAGAGAACAGTGGGCATTTTACTTTTGAAATAGCCCCTAGTCCTCTTCGTTTATTTATTTTGAAACCTTTAGGTTGCCAAGAATCTTGCTTAGTAGCTGAGATTGGTCCTGGACCTGTGATTGATCCTCCTGTTTCAGCCTCCTAAGTACTGGAATTGCAGGTGTGTGCCACCATACCCAGTAAGAACAGAACGATAATAAAGTTTCTGACTTGGTGGCAGCTGAGAGAGAGAGAGAGGGAGAGAGAGAGAGAGAGAGAGAGAGAGAGAGAGAGAGAGAGAGAGAGAGAGAGAAGTCTACAACGTCATGATCAGACTTATAGCCGAATGGATATTCTCCAACAAGACCCGTGTTTGGGGTTAGCCCGGGGAGACGGGCTGAACATGACGGAATCCTTGCCGAGCCCCCAGGCCGAGCACATCAGGAGATGGCGCCATCCTAGAGGTGCCATCTGGCTCTCATTGTCAGTGGCAACTCCAAATTGTGTTTCTTTTTTCCAAATGGCACAAGAGAAATGCACGGGGAGGAGGAAAGGACACGAAACCCTCCACAGGGATCCACTTTTCATTGAAAATGAAGTCATTTATGATGAATAAGGCCCCCTGAGACGCGCACATCCTACATTTCTGAATGTGTGAAATATGTTAGCTTGCACAGGAAGAGAGACTCTGTAGAATGTGTGTGTGTATGTGTGTGTGTATGTGTGTGTGTGTGTGTGTGTGTGTGTGTGTGTGTTAGTGGGGATTGAACCCAAAGGCCCTCGAACTCTGAGCTCTACCCCTAGCCCTTTTTATTTTGAAACAGAGTCTCGCTAAGTTGCTGTGGCTGACCTCCAACCTGTGATCCTCCTGTCTCAGCCTCCCAAGTACTGGAAATATAGACGCTCACCTCTATATTCAGCTCTGGTTTTCTTTGAAGCAGAGTCTAGCTAAACTGCTGAGGCTGGCCTTGAACCTGCAATTCTCCCGTCTTAGCCTCCCAAGGACTAGGATTACAGCTGTGCACCACCATGCCGGCTCTCCATCTCAGGACGGAGTGACTCCTGGAGTGTCGCGGTGGGCCAACACCATGCCACGGGTCCTTATAAGAGGGAGGCAGAAAGTTGAGAGCCGTTAGTAGACTCTGACAACAGAAGAGGTGGGAATCGAGGCCACGAGCCAAGTGACACTGATGTTTGCTACAAGCTGGACGGGCAAGGAGACGGCCCATCCCTGGACCCTCCAGAGGAGTCAGCCCGCCGCCACTCTGAGTGTGACTCTGCGTCTGGCTCCAGGCCAGTAGGATAATAGAATGTGTGTTGTTTTAAGCCACTGGATTTGTGATAATAATAATAATAATAATAATAATAATAATAATAAATAATAGTAATATAAATAAATGCACCATTGAAATTGTGCCTTAGCCTTTCTACCTGATTTCTTAATAGCAATTCTTTCTTCCTTCTTCTTCTTCTTCTTCTTCTTCTTCTTCTTCTTCTTCTTCTTCTTCTTCTTCTTTTTTTTTGGTGATACTGGGGTTCCTAGAAACCCTTCTACCTCTGGGCTACACTCCCAGACCTATTTTATATTTTTTATTTGGAAACAGGGTCTCTTAAGCCAGCGTGGCGGGCTTTGAACCTGCGCGATCCTCCTGTCTCCGCCTCCCAAGCGCGGGATTACAAGAGTGTGCCACCACGCCCGGCCATAATAGCAATTAATTCTGAAAATAGCAAGTGTAGCCCTTCCAGGCCTCACCTGGGGAAGCTGCACACTTATTTAAAAAGCTCAGACACCTTCCTTCCTTCCTTCCTTCCTTCCTTTCTTTCTTTCTTTCTTTCTTTCTTTCTTTCTTTCTCTTTCTTTCTTTCTCTTTCTTTCTTTCTTTCTTTCTTTCTGTGGTACTGGGGATGGGATCCAGGGGCATTCTATCTCCAAGCTACACCCCCAGCCCTAATTTTTATTCTTTGTTTTTTTGTGGTACTGGGGGTGGAACCCAGGGGCTTTTCTACCTCCGGGCTACACTCCCAGACCTATTTTATACTTTATTTGGAAACAGGGTCTCACTAGGTCGCTGAGAGCCTCACTAAGTAGCCGAGGCTGGCTTCGAACCTGTGCCACTTTCCTGTCTCAGCCTCCCAAGCACTGAGATTACAAGCGTGCGCCACCACGCCCGGCCTTATTCTTTATTTTGAAACAGGGTCTTACTGAGTTGCAAAGGGCTTCGCTAAGTAGCTGAGGCTGGCTGCGAACCACGCAATCCTCTTGTCTCAGCCTCCCATGCTGGGATTAAGTGTGTGTGCCGCCATGCCTGGCTCAGACACATTTCTTATAAAAAGAACTCAAACCTAAAATACTTTAGTATGGGCTGTATGTATGTATGTATGCATGCATGCATGTATGTATGTATGAATACGTAATGTATTTTTGTGGTACTAGAGATGAAACTCAGCCCTGTTTTACCTCTGAGATATACTCCCAGCCCTATTTTTTTTTTGGAAACAGGATCTTACTAAGTTGCTGAAGACTTCACTACGTTGCTGAATCTGGCCTCGAATCTGTGAACCTCCTGTATCAGCCTCCCAAGTACTGGGATTACACACATGCGCCACCACACCTGGCCGGGCATATGTATTTTTAACTAATTTAACCCTCAGGAGAGCATTTTCGTGGTAGGACCGTTAGTACGTAGTTTTGCAGATGAGGAAACTGAGCCGAGGCTCTCAGTGAGGGGCAGATCGAAGACGCAGACCTGTGGAGGCCAGCCCTGGAGGCCGGATCCGCCTTTCCCACTGCTTCGGGGGTGCTCACCTGGGTACCCTGTCTAGGTGGGCTTTGCAGGGAGATATCACCTCTGAACAAAGCCAGAAGACACTTAGAACAGAGGACAGTGAGGCGGGCCAGGTCATTTCGCTGAGTTAAACTGCTTTTGATATCTGATGAAGTGTAATTATAATGATTATAATCTCGTTAGCTTGCTATCCTTGTGGGGCTCATCATGGAGCTCCTGAAGAAATTTTGAAAAAAAAAAAAATCTCTGCCACCGCAGCAGCCATGTTGGAATAAATGTTTCATCTCCCCCAGGGGACTACCTTGAAAGGGAAACTCTATTTACATGGATGCCCTAAGTACAGCTGCTTCTAAGTAAGACATTGGGGCCCACGAGGTAGGTCTGTACGCCAAAACAAAACAGGGGCTCTTAGCCTCTATCCTAACACTTTCCCCTCTCTGGGATTCAACTCTTTTCCCTACACTGTTAAAAAAAAAAAGCTTAATATTTATCCGGGGTCTGTTTTCCTTCTCCCCCCCAAACTGTAGGAATCACAGCCAAAGACGAGCCCCAGCCTTTTATACCTTCTCTGTGACCCACTTGTATTTGCCGGGATCCCCTAGGTGCGTGGCTCTTGCTGGGCCAGAAGCACGGATAAAAGGCTGCGTCCGCGCGAGTTTTATGCACGCCGGCGCTGCGCCTCCTCCTCCCTTTGGCTTTTGTGACTAGCACGTCTATGTACGTTCACGCACAAGTCTTTTGTTGGTTTTTAGGACACACATGTTTCAATTCTTTTCGGAATACACCCAGGGGTAGACTTGCTGGGCCATGTGGTAAATCCTCCAGCCAAAAAAGGCCACTTATTATATGACTCCATTTATGTGGTGTCTGGAAGAGGTGAATCTGTAGACATAGAAAATGGGATGGTGCCGGGCGTGGTGGCGCACACTTGGAATCCCAGCGCTTGGGAGGCGGAGACAGGAGGGTCGCGCAGGTTCGAAGCCAGCCTCAGCTACTTAGCGAGGCTCCCGGCAACTTAGTGAGACCCTGTTTCCAAATAAAGTATAAAATAGGTCTGGGAGTATAGCCTGGAGGTAGAAAAGCCCCTGAATTCCACCCCAGTACCACCAAAACAAAAACAAACAAACAAAAATCCCCAGAAAACATAAAACAAAACAACAACAAAAAACCAGGATGATGTCACAAGCGGCCAGGGGAGGGGAGGGACAGGGAGTAACTTTTTCATGGGCGTGGGGTTCCATTTTTTGGGTGAGGGAAATGTTTCTGAACCAGGTAGTGATGGGAATGTACATGATCGATGTGTAAAAACCCATTAATTGTCCTTTACAATGGCCAAGATGGTGAATTTTTTGTTGTTGCATGAATTTATTACAATTAAAAGAAAAAAAAGACTGACACGGTCTGAGCCTTAAGGAGCTTACGGGCTAGTGAGCAGAGACAGACAATAAATAAATCGATAGTTTGGAGTGTATCTGTATGTGCTCTGAAGAGCAGAAATTCAGTCAGCAGATGGGAGAGGGCGGGTTTGCTCCCAGGCTCCCAGACACGCAGTCAGCCCAGGTCTGGCTGGGGAGGGGAGAAAGGCAGGGGGGTGCAGGAGCGGGGGGGGGGGGGGCTGGGCGTGGCCCCCATCCTCAGCTTCAGTGGTCTGCTGTTGGAGCTGATTCCCGTCTTCCCCAAGGGACACGAGAAAGGAGCCTGCTACTGGCTGCTTCTCACGGCCGAAGGTCAAGGATGTCGCCCAACATCCTGAAACACCCAGGGGTCCTTTCGCCCAAACAAGGAATGAGCGGGCCCCAAAGGCCAGCAGTGCTGAAGCTAAGAGATCCTGGTCCAACTCCTCAGCCTCCGCTGGAAAGGAGTCCGTTTTAGCCAGGCGTGGTGGCACACGCCTGTGATCCCAGTACATGGGAGGCTGAAACTGGAGAATCGTAGGTTCGAGGCCAGCTTCAGTGGTGTAGCGGGACTCTCAACAACCTAGCAAGATCCCGTTTTAAGCAATTTTATATAAAGTAGAGCGAGGGTCTGTTCTCCCAGATGCAGAGATCAGAAGCAGAATCCACAGCTTGGGAAAGACGCTCGCCCCCTGAGGCTTGGGAAACTCCAAGACCCCAGGTTACCCCATAGACCCGGATCTGGGCCAAGTGATAGTTCTATCAATCGACTAAGGGAAATTCTAGAAACAACTTCCATAAGATCAAGGTTAATCTCTCCAGCTGCATCTTCTGCAAAATATCTGGAAGCCGGAAACCCACACTCCGTGTCCCACGCAGAAGCAGAGTCTCTCCACCACTTAAGAGGGACTGTCTCCCAGGCCGAAGCCAGCCCACTCCACAGCTGACCCAAGAACCGGGCAGGAAGAAGGCAGCCAACCAGCCGCCCAAGCTCTGTTTTTCTGGCTTCCTTCAAACAGGCCTAGAGAAGTTCTCCACGCAGAGCTTCCCAACCACAATAAGATATTTACTGTCTTTATCGGAGGGATCACACACACGCACAGATGTCACATTACTCAAATTCCATCAGTAGATCAGCCAAGCCGTCTCTGGGAAGAGGACATCATCCCAGCCGGCATGTTGGGAGCCCGAGCGCTCCCAAGGCCGTCCCCTCCCCATTTTCTGTCCTGTGCCCTGAGCCTCTGTTGTCTCTGCAGGGCTGATAAATCAATCCATCAAAAAATTTCCTCAGTGAAACTCAATCAAGAAAGGTCATGTCAGCGGGAGAGGAACAGATTAAATTAGCATCAAATTAGACATGGAAAGTGAGTTCTGTCAAAATCATCGCAGCGCTCAGCACAATTAGAATATGTTAATTATGCATTTCATTAAGGTGGATGTGAGATGAAATGTCACTGGGGTAGGCATCCGAAAAAGGGAAGATTGCCAGGCACAACTTTCTCTAGACAATGTGTGACACCTTCATTAACATCAAGAATCACAAGTCTGCCTTGACTTTCCTGTAAGGGATTAAACCATTAACCGTTTCCTGGCTCGTCTCATTTGTGCCAGGGGTCCCTGTCCTCAGAGCGGGCCACCCCTCCTGAGTGACTGGCTGGCTCTCGCCGCCACCATGGCCCCAGGGGCTGCTGGGAGTGCCCGGTGGGCAATGGGGAGGGTGGTGGCTTTTTAATGAACTCCCTGGGAGCTGCGGGGATCACACCACCGCCTTAGGCATGGCAGGATGCTGAGGAGTGGGGAGAGGGGGAAATGAGAGGTGCGGATTACAGGGGAGGGGCAGGGGGGAGGCTCCTGGCCTCCTCCTCCTCGGGGATGAAAGATCTAGTCAGTGTAACCGGGGGACGGGCAGGGGGCTCAGCTCTACAAACGCGCACTTGGCAAACTGTAATTTGGTAAAATATTTTGCAGATCACTCCTCTCTGAGTCACTGGGAACCGGAAGCTTTTTCCTAGCGCCACGTAGATCCTCACAGGCAGCTTCGGAGAAAGCTTGTTAGGCGCTCATGGTGGAAGCGAGTTTAATTTGTGCCTCCTTCTCTTGTGATCCCCTGAAACATTCTCTTCCTCTGCCTCTCAACATGCGGGAGGGCCCGGGCGGGGCTCCCCGGTGGGATATTCCCATGCAGCACCCTTCCTGCCGTGACCTATTTCCAGGTGACCGGTCGGCCATGACATTGTCTCTGGGCATTTCAGTCGAGCCCAGTAGAAGGACTTTCTCTTCTCTTGTACGCGGGTCCCCTGCTAGAACCCCAGCTCCCAGCCTCTCGGCCTGCTCCCTACGCCTCAACACCCACAAACACACGTCTATGTCCATCTGTGTGATTCCTCTGCTTCTTTCTGAAACTCCACTGAGCCTGGCTTCCTCCAAGATGCGCCCCTGACCTCGGCCTCTACACCTGCAGCAGGTAGCCTTTGTGCTCCCACGGGATGCTGGGCCTCTGGCGCTCCCCAGAGTCGATTTCTGTTGCTTGCACCCAGATCAATCTAACACACTGCTGTGCTGACCATCGCACAGTCCCAAAGCTTCCACACACCAGAAGGCAAGCTCGCATATATGTATTATATATACATAATCTTTAAGCCATTGATTTCTTTCTCTTTTCTTTTTTGGTACTGGGCATTGAACTCAGGGCCATTCTACCTTTGAGCCACATCCTCAGCCCTTTTGTAGTTATTATTTTAAAACAGGTAGGGTCTTGCTAAGTTGCTGAGTCTCGCCTCGAACCTGTGATCTTTCTCCCAAGTACTGGGATTACAGCTGTGCACCGCCAGGCCTGGCTATGACACTGGTTTCTTGACATGAAGGTACTCAAAAACATATCATAAAGAAACAAATGGTCAGGTTATGGAATTTGACTACAGAAGAGTTTCTGTTTTGAAGGACAAGAGAGAATGCAAAGGTTATAAACTTTATTGCTAACCTTTCTCAGTAGGTTTTTTCCCCTCATATTAACACATACTCATTAATGTACTTTTTTTGTGGTACTGGGAATTGAATTTAGGGGCATTCTACCTCTGAGCTACCTCCCCAGCCCTGTTTTATTTTTTATTTTGAAATTAGGTCTTACTAAATTGCTGAGGCTGACCTCCAGTCTGCAATTCTCCTGTCTCAGCCTTCCAAGTCCTGGGGCTACGGGCATGCACCTGGCCATATTTTTATTTTTAATGGGCGTGGTGGCGCACGCTTGTAATCCCCACGCTTGGGAGGCAGAGACAGGAGGACCGCGCAGGTTCGAAGAGACCCTGTTTCCAAATAAAAAGTATAAAATAGGTCTGGGGGTGTAGCCTGGAGGTAGAAGGGTTTCTAGGAACCCCAGTACTACCAAAAAAAAAAAATTCTTTTCCTTGGTGCTTTACAAAAACACGGCATCACTGTTGGGTATTTTCTCACGTCACAGACATTCATTCGCCTGATTTCTGCCTTTTTACCTTTCCCTGCTCTCCGTGTTTCTTCTTGCCATCCTCTATCCTCACACAGAATTCAACGAGCCGCTCTTAGTGTTTGGCCAGAGCGACGTGGCAATCAAATTCACCCAAGAACTGGTCCACAACTTGTGGGGCACGCGCGGAGTGGAGGGCCCAGTCCCTCGTGGAGCGGAAGGCGGTCGGGCTGGCTCGCCGCGGCCAGCACAGCTTTGGCCCGGCCGGTTCACCTAAGCCGGCGTGTTTCTTGGTTCTGTGAGAGTGACATTCCTCCTTGCTGTTATCAACGTAAAGAACGCAGGCCAAATTCAAAGCCTGGCGCCTGGCGCCTGGACCTCAACACGGGATGGAGGTGATGATGAGGGGTTAGATGGTGCTACTAAGAATCGGTAGCTGGTGTCTGAGCATTTTCTGGAGGCTGCAGAGGCAGCCTGAAGACCTATTCGGAAAGTATTGCACCTGCGATATAAATATCTCAATTCCCAGGAAACGCCCCAGAGCTGCAAGACCCCAGAGTGAAAGCTGACCCCCGCCAAAGGCCCAAGGGAATTGCAACGAGATGACAAGGGCCGCGCGCTGTAAAGACGGCCGCCGGAGCCTGGGATGGGCTCTGAATGCCTGGCTCTCCTGTGTGTCTCGTTTTCTGAACTTCATTTAATTTTCAGGATCACCTGGGGCCCAGCCTGTTAGAAGAGGGAAGACAGAGGAAATTCCTCACGAGCTGGCTCTTATGTGACGAAGCCAACAACCGCCTGGCCTGGTGGCCAGAGTCTGCGCCAGGGGAGGAGGGAGGGGCTCAGGGGTAGGACGCTTCCTCCCAGCCTGCCCTGCTTCCCACCTCTCTTGTCAGCACTGCCATTGATATTAAAATCAAGGGGTTGGCATCAAGCGCTGGGTAGGGTTGGCAGAGTTCCAGGCTGGCTCTAATGAGCCTCACCTGGGCTAATTACATTTTTGTTTTCTTTTTTTACAAACCCTGCTGGAGAGGTTGGAGTTGCCAATTGGTTGTCCGGAACGTTAGTGTCTGGGATTTCTCAGAGCGGAGATTTCTCTCCACCTGCTGGCATTGGGTGCTCCGGAGGGCCAGGAAAGGGGCCCAGGAATTGTGGCTCCTGCCTCGGGCGGCCGCTTGGCAGTTATCCTATCTGTACCAGAAAGCCAAGAAAACTGTGAAACAGGAGGTCTGGAGGCTCCACGCTCCCAGTGTGGATGCGAAGGGCGTTCCACTTCATAACGAGTGCCGTCCAGTTAGGAATCAGGTTTCCAGGCCTATCCGCAGACCCCTGACCTGCGCTGTTGGCCTGGCGGGAGCGCCTGTGACTTTATGGTAACACTCTGGGTAGCCCTGTGATACAAGCCAGGGAATGGAGGTCTGAGACATTCTTTAACTCTTCCAGGACCACACTTCTGTGCTTGAGATGGGAGTTGAGTGGGTTCCCTAGAGATGTGTCGGACACTTGGCTTCCAGTGGGGTGATATTAAGAGGTGCTGGGCCCTTTAAGAGGTGGGGCCTGCTGGGAGGTCCCACCCTGGTGGTGCTCCTGGTCTTTTGGAGGTGTTTTCCTGAGAGGGAACCTGGTCCTTCCCCGGTTCTTGGCTTCCTGCCTCACGGTGCCACCTCTTCTTTTTACAGCATCCATCGTGATGGGAGGTCACCAGAGCTGGCGCCATGTTGCTTGGTCTTTCAGCCTCCAAAAATGTGGTCTGGATAAACCTTTTCTCTTTATAGAGTACCTGGCCTCAAGTGTCTTGCCACAGTCATGGAACACACACCAATGCACACCGTGTGAGCGGCACTGGGTGTGGACCAGAACACGGTGGCCAGCGCGAGTCGGCCGGCGGGCACATACAGGGACCGTGTTCTAATCCACGGGCTCAGGCTTGGGAGGTTCATGCGTGTTCTTCCCAGGGCTTCCAGCATGCTGCTAATCCCATTACCTACGCAACGGTTTTCTCTAAGTGGATTTACTTTTTAGTTTGAAGACATAAAAAAAAAAAAACCACTCAGCTGCCACCCACGCAAGGGGGGCGAGCCTCTCGCGCTGGGAGTCAATGTTATTTAATTATCGCCAGTAATGAACAAGAATCGAACTGAGCAACCTGTGGTTCTTTGGTCCCTGTGCTCAGGAAATGTCCAATAAATAGGTCACGGGAGATCACATGGCCTGTTCCATCACAGCTGTTTTTCCCTACATGTCCCCCGCCACCCCAGTAGCCAGAGGTCACGTGACACTGTTCTGTCCCACAAGACAGAGGGAAGGGCTAACAAAACCATGCAAAAAGATATTTTTTGCATAGGTAAAACCATGCGAAAAGATATTTTCCCGGAACCACTCATTGCAATAGCTAGTTTTATGTGTCTGTGTGGCTAAGTACTCACTTATTTAACAATAATTGTGTGGGTGAGTGTGTGTGTGTATGTGTGAGACTACGGATTGAACCCAAGGGCATTCTACCAACAAGCTACACCCCCACCCTTATTTTGTTTTTATTTGAAAACAGGATCTTGCTAGGTTGATGAGAGTCTTACTACCTGCGGAGGCTGTCCTCAAACCTGAGATCCTCCTATCTCAGACTCACAAGTACCGGGATTACAGGCATGCACCACCATATTGGACTCAAACAGTAATCTAGGTATCATTATGAAGGCGGTTTATAGATATGATCAAAATCCATAATCAGTTTACTTTCAGAAAGGAGATTATCTTCCATCTCGGGGGTGGGCCTTGCCCAACTGGTTGAAGAGCTTGAGATAAAAACTGAGACTGCCCTGAGGAGGAGGAAGGAATTCCAGCTGTGCAGGGCAAATGCATCTCCTGCCTGTGACTGCTAGGCTTCTGGCCTGCTCTATACATTGTGCGTGTGCCTAGTCCCACCCTATACTTGGACAAACACACACTTCTCTCCAGACAGACAGTCGATAGAAACCCGAGTGGCATCTTTTTCCCTTTGCAAAGTGGATGTGGGAGTGACTGGCACCTGCCATCTTGCTATCGTGTGGGTGGCAGGCCGGAGGCCGAGGCCCTGGTCCCCCGATTGATGGAGCAGGGAGAGATGGCGGGTGGCAGCTCTGTGTCCGCCCCTCTGTGCCCATCACCAGCTTGGACAGTCCAACCCGCGGGCATCCTAGTATTTCTCAAATCAGAATGCATTTTCCAATCCGTGAGGTCCTCCTTTCTCTCCCCCATCTCCTCCTCTGCAGCTCAGCCAATGCTGGCAAAGCAAAGCGGCCACAGCCCAACCTTTCATTTCCCAATGAAGGTTTCTTCTAAAACAAACCGCATCTTCTATACGCTGGTATTTCACCTGATGGGAAAATAAAAGCGTGCCCGAATCCTGTCACCCTCCAGAACCTACTTCCCAAGCTTAATGCAGGCTGAAATGAGGTCCCTTTTCTTTCTTAAAAAAAAAAACTGATGAAAATATTATAGGAATTAAAAACCAAACCCATTAATGTCCTGATTAGACACCCCATGTTAATTGTGGATTCTTGCAGGCGGCAGAACGGGTCACCGGCTGGGCTTACTGTGATAGCGGGGTTTAACAAGAGCTGTGCTTTAGGAACTGCGGTTTGCAGCTAAAACGTTGGCTGCCTGGAAAATCAGGTTGGTAAGGGATTTTCTTCTCTTATACTGGTGACAAAGTCTCTCGAGTCCTCCCCTGGGGAAGGGGAGCCAGACTCAGAGGGGGAACCAGAGGCCATCGAGTCCTCCCGTCTCTACCACCCTTCCCTGAAATGTTGGTGCAGACCTTTCTCCTGCCTGGCCCGTCTGTCCAGAAGAAAATGGCTCAGATGATTAACGCAAAAGCAAACAATGCACTGGCGCGTCTGTGATCCCAGCACTCGGGAGGCTGAGACAGGAGGGTCACAGGTTCAAAGCCGGCCTCAGCAACTTAGTGAGCCTCTCAGCAACCTAGCAAGACCCTGTTTCAAAGCAAAAACTAAAAAAGGCTGGGGGTGTAGCCCAGGTAGAATGCCCCTGGGTTCAACCAAGTGATCGAATCACACAGTATCACAAGGGAAAAAAAAAAAAAAAAAAAAAAGAAGAAAACGACTGACTGGCAGTCTTTCTAACAGAAGATATTATGGGCACTCCTATCAATAATGTGTGTGTGTGTGTGTGTGTGTGTGTGTGTGTGTGTGTGTGGTGTGGTACTGGAGATTGAACCCAGAGGCATTCTACCTTTGAGCTACACCTCCAGCCATATTTTATTTAAATTATTTTTGTGGTATTGGGGGTTGAACCCAGAGGCCTGCCCCTCAGATCTCCGCTGAGCCTTCTTGTCCTGCAGCAGAAGGTCTCCGAAGATAACTGCGGGAAAAGGAGTTCCCACGTGCACGCGGATCCCTCAGTTCAGCGTGAAGCCCCTCAACGTGCTTAGAAGGCTGCCCTGGCATCTCAGGTTTGACCTCCCCAGGTTCTGCTTTCTACAGCCTCGCTCCAGCACCCCCACCCCCCCCACACACACACACATTCTCTCTCTCTCTCTCTCTCTCTCTCTCTCTCTCTCTCTCTCTCTCTCTCTCCACCCCACCTCCACCTCCCTGCCTTCCCAATCAGCTCTAGTAGTAGCTTAGAGAAGACAAGGGCCTGGAATATGAGCTCAGCTGCGCCATGGCCCTCACCCTCGGAGCCGCCTCTTCTTCCTTCCCAAACTAAGGCCACTTTAGCCCTTGAGCACATTCCGCTCCACTCGCAGGTTGCGCCGGTCTCTAAAGAGCCACTCTGCATTTAAAACCCACCGGGTCCTCCCACCATGTGCAGGGTCGCGTGTGAACTCCCCACGGGAGCGGGCCAGACCTCGTGCGCGCCACCTCTGCGTTCTCTCCTCTTATCCTCCTTTTCCGTCTTCTCTTTCCTTCTTTCTCTCTGACATAAAATATGCTGTTTTACTGTGCATGGCTGCACCCCAGGACCTTCGAATACACTGCTCCAATGGTCTGCAACGGCCTTCCTTGTTCTTCTCTTACACATTGCATTCTTATTTTCAGCTGAAAGCCCAAGACTTGGGGGCATCTGTCTGGACCCCTGGGACTAGGCCAGGGGCCTCCTTGAGAAGTGACTCCAGGGCGCGGGGCCTTGTTACCGCTGTCAGACCAGCCGCCATTACTTGTTGACTGTGTCTGACTTCCCCAGTTGCCTACAAGTAAGTTCCCTGCAACTTTATCTATAATTACCTCAAGTCAAAGACTAACAAAAAAAAAATCCATGTATGAGGCTATGTGTAAATATAAATATGTAGAGACAAAATGTCCAGCTGCTCAGAGGCTGGCAACTGTGTTCTGTAAAGGACCAGATACTAGAAGATAAGTATTTTCGGCTATGGACACTCAACTCTGCCATTTTATCAAGAAATAGATAATATGTAAACAATGGGTCTGGCTGGGTTCCAATAAAACTTTATTTATAAAACAAACAGTGGGCCAGATTGGTCTGGCCCTCAGCTTGTTAGCTTGGAGCTAGGATTTACCTACTAAACCCGAAGGTGTCCTGAAACGGTAATGATGTCAATGAACTTGGGATGATCGCTCCTGTCCTCCCTGCTTCCCTGCCCACCCCCCGCTCTGTTTTTGGGTGACGCGTTGTCGGTGTGATTTTGGAACAGATATGGAAGTCTACGTGGCGCATCTTCCGGGGCTGGCACCTTTCCTCTTTCCTCTCCACAGCCACTGTCCACACGATCAGTGTGGACGCGGCAGGACGGTGCTATGACAGGCTCCCAGATGTGCATGATTATCTGGCTAATAACTACAGTGTGGTTATGGTCCGCGGTGCCAGTAAATGCCGGAGTTATGAGGCTGAAATTGATATGGATGATCAGAGGGAGACAGAAAGCAGAGCTTTCCGGAGTGACGTTGGGTCCTAAACGGTTCCCAGGGCCGGATCACAGACACGTGGGCTGGGGGCTGCGTGCACTCGCCCCCACACAGCCTGCGTGGCAGGAAACAGGAGAAGGGGAAGCCTTTTATTTTTATTTGAAGTTGACTTTTGCCATTGACAAGGCACAGCGAAGGGGCTTCCTTCCTGAAGCTTCGAGCTGGGAATCTAGTTGTGGCTGGGGATTCCTGCCCCGACCCCCGCTCTAGACACAACAGTGGCGACAGACAGCTGCCGCTCCGCTTGTGAAAGTTCAACAGGAAAGGAGACAGAAGTTGAAGTTCTTTGGCACATGCATTCCAGGGATGAGAAACACTCCCGTTTTATATCACGCCTGAAACCCTTCTGATGGGGAGAGTCAGACCTCGAACTGAGGGCAGAGCCTATTTCCTCGTAAAAATCATGCTTGCCGGGTGATGTGTTCGTGGCCCAAGTCCCAAAACTTAACCTTTCCCCCAAATTGACTACAGTGTATTTAATCACTGATACGACTCACTAGTCACACCCTGCCACCTGCAAATGGAAAATTTCTAAAGTGTAACTTAGGTAGAGGGAGGAAAAATGAAGGTGTATATCAGGCAGATGAGGGTTAGGACTTTGATGGCGAAGTTTCTTTATCAACATTCCTCCTCCAGCTACAAAAAGACTGAAGGTGGCAGAGAGAGGAAATAAATAATGAAGGTCATAAGAAGAGGAGAAAGCAAATATCTTAACGATACAAGCTAGAACCCTAAGTGCGATGGATCATTCATTTTGTAGTGGAGCTTCCCGGCAACCAACGGTAAAAAGGGGACCACAGCGCTTTCAACTTTTTAGTGGTCAGAATTCAAATATGCCAATTCCTCACTAGATTCAGAAAGGAAACGCCAAGTTGGGCGTGGTGGCGCACGCAGGCTTGTAATCCCAGTACTTGGGAGGCTGAAACAGGAGGATCGCGGTTCCTGGACAGCCTTGGCTACTTAGTGAGGCCCTTTGCAACTCAGTGAGACCCTGTTTCAAAATCAAGAATAAAAAATAGGGCTGGGGTGTAGCTCGGAGGTAGAATGCCTCTGGGTTCCATCCCCAGTACTGCAAAAAACAAACAAACAAAAACCCCCCCAAAACCAAAAAAGAAACCACCTCCCCACAGAGTCTACATGGAAAAGGATCAATTACCAACGACTTACACACCCTCAGCCACATATCGGCTGTTTCTCATTCTCTGCTTATATAGCACCATCACAAGAAGGACGCACTACCGCGCCTCTGTTATGGGAGGAGAGCTTAAATGACAAAAGTCACCTCTGAAAGCTGAGATGCAAACCGCTTCCGGGCAGAGGCAGATGATCTGATTACGTAGGTTTTTCATAAAAGGCGGCACAGACAGAACTTGCTGCACACTCTGGCTCCTACATCTGACGCTGCAGACACACGCTTCCTCCTGCGGCCGGCAGTGGCCGGGCCTCTGCGGCAAGCACCGCCGTCCTGGGCTTCTCGCTGTCAACCTGTCTCCAGGGCACACCCTCTCCCTTTCTGTTCAACCCTCCAGCTGTGGCCTTGTGCTGTTTTCTATTTACCATGGACTTCAGCTCCTCCGATGGCCCTCGCTCCTTGTTTCCAAGTTCACGAGGCTGTAGCTACCAGGTCTTGCTGTCCCTCAAGTGAAGTCGTCTTGCTTTTCGGTGTCAGCCATTGCTGCTTGGCAGCCTGGCTCTCTTTGGCGCAGGGTTTTGCATGGGCCAGGAGCTCCCTGGCCCCTTGTTGATCTAGTTTCCACTCAGAGCTCCTGTCAGACCCTGACAGGCTCTTGTTTATTTTCTCTCTTTCAACTAAGTCCCCGTGAGTGGGACATTCTCTGATTACAGCTGATTCTCCCGTCCTAGAGTACAGTGCTTGGCCCATAGCAAACATTCGATTTATTTTTTGGCAGTACTAAGGATTGAACTGAGGTACATTCTACCTCTGAGCCACACTCCCCAGCCTTAATTTTTACTCTTTATTTTATTTTTTAATCAGTGCATTTTAGTCATACATCTTAATGGAGTACAAGATGGTAGAGTCATAAATGCACATATCACCCAATGAGACCTTATCTTTATTTTTGAAACAGGTCTCACTAAGTTGCAGAGGGCCTCACTAAGTAGTTGAGGCTGGCCGTGAACCTGCGATCCTCCTGTCTCAGCCTCTCAAGTACTGGGATTTCAAGTGCGTGCCACCACATGTTTACATTTTTGTGTGTGCCGAGGATTGAAGTCTACTTTCCAGCTACACGCCTTGCCCCGTTTTTTTTTTTTTTAATTTCAAAACAGGTTCTTGCTAACTTGCTGAGGTCTTGCCGAGTGCCCAAGGCTGGCCTCAAACCTGTGACTCTTCTCCTTCTGCCTCCTCTCACTGAGTGAGTGAACAGCCAATCACAGGGCTAAGATGGCATCTTTGGAAGACAACCCTTGGTACGCCACTTGTAGGTCTTCCTGCCAATGTCCCCCTTTCAGATTCTGCAGCGATCCATTTGCTGTTGGCTAGTGGGTGGCAGAGTTAGTGGCTGTGGCTCGTGAATAACTCGGGGACCCGGGAGCCCTTTGACATCCCCCGGCCAGTGCCCAGGTCCTTCCTCGACACTAAAGGCGCAACTGTGAGCTGTGTGTGCTGCTTTGGCAGGTCCTAGTCACCAGGATGAAGAGGTGCAGGGGCAGGAAGAGAGAGCCTTCTCTCCAAAGGCCGTGTACCGCGTGGTGCGGGGCCCGGCCCATGTGTGCTCCTGTCTGTCCTCACATCCCAGCTGCACGTACAGTGCACGTGGCCTTGGGTTTTCAGCCCTTTCTCAATTTCACATATTTTCTAGGCCTGCTCTATTTCAAACATCCTCTCCTTTGATCCTGTAGAGGACATCTAAACTCATACAGCACAGGCCGGCACAGCAGCTAATTTTTATGTTGGGAAGTCTGATCATGCTAATCATAGACCTAGAGCCATTTTGCCAATCTGCAAGGCACCTAGCATAAACTCTTCCCAGATTACCTAAATGGTGAATGCTAGCTTGCCGAAATGGACTCCTGGGGGTTTCTTAATTTTATTTTCCACCTGAGTCACATGATTTCTGCAAATAGTTGTATACAACAGGTATTTCGAATGCTACTAATTGTTGCAGTGTGGGTCTGGAAGTGAGTCTCGAGGGTTTCCCTTAAAGCTCAAGTGTTGGGCAGTGTACCTCTTTAGAGGTGAACGGATTGGGTAATAAGGACCCTGATCTCCTCAGTGGATTAATCCATTCGATGAATTAATAATTTGGGTGGACTTACTGGGAAATGATAGGAATGATGGGTAGTTGGGGCACAGCTAGGAGTGGGCTACTGGGGTGCAGCCTTGAGGACTCTGGCTGACCCTGGCCCCGTCCCCTCTCTCCCTCTCTCTCTCTCTCTCCCTCTCCCTCTCTCTCTCTCTCTCTCTCTCTTCTCTCTCTCTCTCTCTCTCTCTCTCTCTCTCTCTCTCTCTCTCTCCTTCCCGGTGCCATGAGCAGAGCAGCTCTCCTCTGCCACGCCCTCCCGCCATGATGCTCTGCGTCATCTCAGCCCCAGGGCAGTGGAGCCGGCCCACCATGGACTGACCGCCATGACCCTGAATAAATGCGTCCTGCTCTCCACTGTTCTTGTCAGATATTTTGCTCCCAGCAATGCCAAGCCAACTAACACAGCGATGGTGCTTCCTCCTCCAAGGTGCCTACACTACGCTGGACAACGACACACAGCCATGACATTATATCATCAGCCTCATGACACATGATGTTGGATGAACAAGGCGTGATGAGGGTGGGTGCTGGAGGGGCTGACGGGGGTCCTCAGTGACCAGTGACCTGCTCCTTCTCATGAATATCGCAATATAAACCAAACTGATGCCGTAGCAAAAAGGTCAGTTACCGCATCTGTGTCATGAAGGCTACTGAGGACTAAGAGAATAAAACACAGATTCCAATTCCAGAAACACTGGGCTCTTAAGTCTCTACCCATGGAGCTGGATTATGAGATCCCAGCTCCTTCTCCCGTCCTTGTGCAACAGTCAGCTTATTCCTCTCATCATTTGTTTAGTAAATACTGGCTGAGCCTTTCTTCATGGTTTTTTAAAAAAATTTCTGCATGCGTGTGTGTGTGTGTGTGTGTGTGTGTTTTTCTGGGGATCAAACCCATGACCTTGCATGTGCCAGGCAAGTGCTTTACCACTGTGAACTACACCCACAGCCCCAATGGCTCCCTGATTGAAACTGCAGAAATTACACTTTGTCTTTGGTTTTGATTTTGTTTTTTCAGTGCTGGATGAGCATTCTACCTCCGAGCAACACCCCTAGCTCTATTTTTTAGTCTCTCTCTCTCTCTCTCTCTCTCTCTCTCTCTCTCTCTCTCTCTTTTTTTTGGTGGTACTGGGGATGGAACCCTTCTACCTCCAGGCTGCACTCCCAGACCTATTTTATATTTTTTATTTGGAAACAGGGTCTCTTAAACCAGTGAGGCTGGCTTCAAACCCGCGCGATCCTCCTGTCTCTGCCTCCCAAGTGTGGGGATTACAAGTGTGCGCCACCACGCCCGGCTTTAGTCTATATTTTAAAACAGGGTGTCACTGAGTTGCAGAGGGCCTCACTAAGTAGCAAGGCTGGCCGCAAACCTGAGACCCTCCTGTCTCAGCCTCCCAGGTACTGAGATTATTAGTATTGCCACTATGCCCGGCTTTGGCTGAGCCCCTTCTACGAGTTGGACCCTGTAGTCTAAGACAAGTGAGTTGAAAGTCCCACCATCAGCAGCCTCTACACTAATGTCCGTGGCACCCCCAGACTTCCCGAGGGCAGAGATATGTCTCCCACATGCAGCATAGGAACACAGCTAGAGCAGGAATCCCACCACATAAAAAAGAAAGAAGAAAACTAAGAGAGTAGACACAGTCTGCCTGTGCAAAAGGAGGACTCTCTCTCTTTTTAAAAATGGTACCAGGAGCCGGGCGTGGTGGCACACGCTTGTCATCCCCGCGCTTGGGAGGCAGAGACAGGAGGATCGCGCAGGTTCGAAGCCAGCCGCGCGCGCTGGCTTAGGAGACCCTGTTTCCAAATAAAAATGTAAAAATAGGTCTGTCAGTGTAGCCCGGATGTAGAAGGGCTTCCAGGAACCCCAGTACCACCAAAAAAAAAAAAAAAAAAAAAAAAAAAAACTAGGGATGGATGGAGCCCAGGGGCATTCTCTCTCTGAACTACACCCTCAGACCTTTTTATTTTTTTGTTTTGAAACAGGGTCTCACTAAATTGCGGAGTGTCTCGCTACGTTGCCGAGACTGGCTTTGAACCCGAGAGCCTCCTGTCTCAGCCTCCCCAGTGACACAGGGGTGCGGTACTGTGCCAGGCGGGAGGACTCTTGATCGCAATGTCTCTTCCCCTCTTGAATAGTACAGGGGCTGCTCTCTGTAAGGAAACCCACACTGCTCATCCAGATTTGCTCTACTCTACTCAGCATACTCCCTGAGAAATCCATGTCTGTTGCAGACATTTGTATTCCTGCAGCCCTGGGGCGTGCCGCTGCTCTCGAGGCCTGCGTGCTGATGTCCAGGTGAGGCTGCAAACAGACTTTTTCTCCTGGCTGAAAGGCACTTGTTTGTTTTCCGTTCTTACTCACTTCCGGCGTGGAAGCAGGGAGGGAGGCCGGGTGCCGCGTCTTGGTCGGGTAACGTCTTCATTTTAAGTATTTCAGGGCCTCTCCGCTGTGGCCCACACGGTCTGCTTCTGTGGTTGGCAGAGATCAATGTCATCAATATTCCCGACTGCTGAGCTTTCTACGTCTCACACATATTTAAAAGGATAAAACACAATCAACGATTCTCTGAGCGCCCTTGACCGCTCTAATCCGAGTCTTTGATTCTTTGGGCTCCAACAAGTAGGAGAGGTGCGTCCCCAGCACATCGTGCCCAGAGCCAGGGGATCCAGCTCGGCTGGACCGCTGTGTGGCCGGGGCTATATGAGCTTCTTTTACTCTGGGAAATTAGAGTGAAAAACGAGATGTAGCAGCGCAGGGGAATAGCCGTGGCCTTTTCTTCGGACCACTGCCTTTTGCTAAACACCACGCTGCTTTCTCACACTGTTATTAACCAAATAATGAACTCCCGTTCTCAGGGGCATTTGCTTCTTGAGAGGCACGACGCAAAACCAGCACTAAGCCCACGCGGAAGCTTGAATGGCGGGACTGGAGGCGGCTCACTGCAACAGGATGTTATTTGGAAAAATAAAAGGAGCGATTAATTGCGGTGACTTCCACCTGGAGCTATTCTCCTCGGGCCTCCTCTTACGAAAGGCCCGACATGAGCCAAAAGAGCAGGGATCAGAAAACTTTTGGAGCAAAGGGACAGAGAATAAACAGTTTTTTCTTTGGGGACCGAATAGGGCTTCGTAGCTATCGCATCAAAGCGGTCGATGGCAACTCATGGGGACCCACGGAAGAAACTGGGTTCCGGTGCAGCTTTACTGAGGGGCTGCACATTTCAATCAGACTTTCCTATGTTTTGAAAGATTTTCTTTTAAAAATTGATAGGATTTTATTGGTGCACTGGCGTCTTTACCTCTTAATGTGGTTCAGAGTGCTAGGGGTACACGTGCACACAGCACTCGGGGAACTTCCCCTGGCTCCCTCCCCACTTCTGGCACATACTAGATACCAAGCAAATCAGCATGAATGAATGAATGAATGAATGAACAGTACTGCAAACATAAAAGAAAGTCCACAAGAACTTAGAGGAGGGACCTATTTTTTTCCTTGGTAAAAGGGCAGACAGAATATCGCAGCCATTTGGTTTGGTTTGTTGGGCAAACACTTTCACAGAGTTTTGGCAACAACCACACATACAAGCTCTTACAGAAAGTTCAGGAGGAGGTAATGTCTCCTTCACTTGATTTCGATTTGACTCATCAGATACTGAAGTGAAACCTGGAAACTTGGCTGTTTGTTTACCAGGGGAAATACAGACTTGGAAGCCACCGCAAGGGACAGATCCAATTAAAAGTGTGGATTTACTTTTTTCTTTCTTTCTTGGAAGAAAATTGCTATTTGCCAAATCTAAACAGTACTTAGGAGAATGATCAGGTATAGTGAAACATTCTTTTGACGTTGAAAGAAAACCACTAGTCTTCTAAAGTATAATAGGAAGGTGTACTCAAGTGAGTAGCAGGAAGCTTTCAGAGATGATCACCTCCAACTTCTCTTCTATACCAGCATGAGATTCTGTCCATCGGGGGTCCTCCCTCCCTCCCTCCCTCCCTCCCTCCCTCCCTCCCTCCCTCCTTCCCTTCCTTTTTTCTGTGGCACTGGGGATTGAACCCAAGGGCATTCTACCTTCAGACGACACTTCCAGCCCTATTTTATTTTTTACTTTGAAACAGGGTCTCAGCTAAGTTGTTGAGGTCCTTGCTAAGTTGCCGAGGCTGTCCTTTAACCTGTGATCCTCCTGTCTCAGCCTTCCAAGTGCTGGGATTACAGGTGTGCACCACCATGCCTGGCCCCCACTCCCTTTTCTTTAATCTCTTTGACTTATGGCTTGACTTTACCAGTGAAATGTGCCAGTTGTCAGCACAGCCTCTGCAAGGTTTAGCAGCCTCTACATTTCCTTGAGGAAGCCAGCCACCATGCTTTATAAAAGCTACTATGCAATTAAGCAATGAGACCGTATGGAAGGAGAGAGAGCACTGAGGTACCAGATACCTGAGCAAGTTCTTCGCCCACCTCCCCTTCCAGCCCATTTATTTGCAGCCAGATGCAGTCAAGGGGGCATCTGGCATCTCTAGGCTCCGCCCCATCAATCACACTGGCTCTAGAACCTTGCTTGAATTCCTGACCTGCGGAATCATGAGAAATAACAACCCACTGCTGCTTTAAGCTGCTAAGTTTTGGGCGTATTTGTTACGCACCAATAGATTGCTGAAACAAAGTGATATTTCGGTCACTGAGCGCTCACTTTTTCTGATAGCTTCAACCATGGAGAATAAAATTAAGAACCGGTTAGCAAATAAGGCAAGACACAGTGCTCACGCTGTGCTTCTAGGAACTGTGTTGATCTGCTCACGTGAGACCTGTGGCCTCTATGTTCACCCACAATTTTTAACATGTTCGCTATTCTCAGAGCCCCAAACAGCCTAACGTTATGCAGACCGGAATAGAATTAGTGGGTTTTAGGGACCATCATGTCAGGATCACAGCTCTTCCTTTTAGATGCTGGAACAAAGACAAGGACAGGCTGACTCGCTCACTCATGTTAACCAGGCAAAAGAGTGGGTTAAAAACAGGAAAATAGAATTTAGGATTTCTAATCAACCGAGTGATGTACTTTCTTCATTCTTTGCCTTCCTGTTACATAGAAAAGACAAATGTAAAGACACAGGAGCAGAAAGGACTTCCAGGCCCAACGACAGTACTAAAGGAGAGCCTACACAGCTCCATTTGTACAAGCTGCTGAGACCCCAGGGCAACCTGCCATTCCAGCCCGGAGCCACCTCAGGCTTGATATTCATGAATCTGACCCCGAGGTCAGAAAGCACGGGTTAAGTTATGCTTCTCACATTCTATTTTAAAAGGTAGGGAAGTGTGTAATGCACGCTCAGAACTATCCCCATGCAAAGATGGCTAAAATAAATACATGATTTGATGTGCCAGGGATAAGCTTCAGTTATGTGGAAAATGCATTCACATGAAACAGGCCCTGTCAGATAAATGAGGTACTGCTGTATTTGCAAAATGTTCAGCATGCATTCCAAGTCTTGGCTGGTTCGAAGGTTTCTACTAAATGAAAAAACGAGCTTTACTTGTGTCTAAACCGGAGCTTAAGTGCACTCTCTAGAACCTTCCTGGGAATTTTTTGGACAGGTGTCTCTTTTCAAATAGCATAATATTTGGACATTACATTTTAAATATGTGCAGATAAAAATGATATTCCAGATTTGTATTTCACTTCCAACCAGATGGGATAACAGTAGTGAGGTTACCAAGAGACAATCCTTCATGGATGGAAAGTGGAGATAAAATCTTACCTCCTCGTGACCCTGCCCAGAGGTTTGTGGCTACAAGTCCTAGTATGAACGCTGTATTACCCCTGAATCTCTCAGGATAGAATGTGGTTGGACCAGAATAAAATATACTATTTTGTTTCCACTCAGGCTAACAGTATTTACCTTAAAAAAAAAACAAAAACCCAGGGTTTGGGAGGCAGTAAAAACAGACTTTGCCACCTGCAGGCCCTTAAGAACTTGGAACAGTGTGTTCATCAGTGGAATCCAAC